>NC_079398.1:25329281-25429281 GCF_029220125.1 Pseudoliparis swirei | reverse complement strand
AGGAGGTGGAGCGTGACGCCCTCACCTGTCTCAGTGACGTGGAGGTGGAGCGTGACGCCCTCACCTGTCTCAGTGACGTGGAGGTGGAGCGTGACGCCCTCACCTGTCTCAGTGATGTGGAGGTGGAGCGTGACGCCCTCACCTGTCTCAGTGATGTGGAGGTGGAGCGTGACGCCCTCACCTGTCTCAGTGACATGGAGGTGGAGCGTGACGCCCTCACCTGTCTCAGTGACGTGGAGGTGGAGCGTGACGCCTCACCTGTCTCAGTGACGTGGAGGTGGAGCGTGACGCCCTCACCTGTCTCAGTGACGTGGAGGTGGAGCGTGACGCCCTCACCTGTCTCAGTGACGTGGAGGTGGAGCGTGGCGCCTCACCTGTCTCAGTGACGTGGAGGTGGAGCGTGACGCCCTCACCTGTCTCAGTGATGAGGAGGTGGAGCGTGACGCCCTCACCTGTCTCATGGTGACGTGGAGGTGGAGCGTGACGCCCTCACCTGTCTCATGGTGACGTGGAGGTGGAGCGTGACGCCCTCACCTGTCTCAGTGACATGGAGGTGGAGCGTGACGCCCTCACCTGTCTCAGTGATGAGGAGGTGGAGCGTGACGCCCTCACCTGTCTCAGTGACGAGGAGGTGGAGCGTGACGCCCTCACCTGTCTCAGTGACGAGGAGGTGGAGCGTGACGCCCTCACCTGTCTCAGTGACGTGGAGGTGGAGCGTGACGCCCTCACCTGTCTCATGGTGACGTGGAGGTGGAGCGTGACGCCCTCACCTGTCTCAGTGACATGGAGGTGGAGCGTGACGCCCTCACCTGTCTCAGTGACGTGGAGGTGGAGCGTGACGCCCTCACCTGTCTCATGGTGACGAGGAGGTGGAGCGTGACGCCCTCACCTGTCTCAGTGACGAGGAGGTGGAGCGTGACGCCCTCACCTGTCTCAGTGACGAGGAGGTGGAGCGTGACGCCCTCACCTGTCTCAGTGACATGGAGGTGGTGCGTGGCGCCTCACCTGTCTCAGTGACATGGAGGTGGGCGTGACGCCTCACCTGTCTCATGGTGACGTGGAGGTGGGCGTGACGCCTCACCTGTCTCAGTGACGTGGAGGTGGGCGTGACGCCTCACCTGTCTCATGGTGACGTGGAGGTGGAGCGTGACGCCCTCACCTGTCTCAGTGACATGGAGGTGGAGCGTGACGCCCTCACCTGTCTCATGGTGACGTGGAGGTGGAGCGTGACGCCCTCACCTGTCTCAGTGACGTGGAGGTGGAGCGTGACGCCCTCACCTGTCTCATGGTGACGTGGAGGTGGAGCGTGACGCCCTCACCTGTCTCATGGTGACGTGGAGGTGGAGCGTGACGCCCTCACCTGTCTCAGTGACATGGAGGTGGAGCGTGACGCCCTCACCTGTCTCAGTGACGTGGAGGTGGAGCGTGATGCCCTCACCTGTCTCAGTGACGTGGAGGTGGAGCGTGACGCCCTCACCTGTCTCAGTGACGTGGAGGTGGAGCGTGGCGCCTCACCTGTCTCAGTGGCGTGGAGGTGGGCGTGGCGCCCTCACCTGTCTCAGTGACGTGGAGGTGGGCGTGGCGCCTCACCTGTCTCAGTGATGTGGAGGTGGGCGTGACGCCTCACCTGTCTCAGTGACGGGAGGTGGGCGTGGCGCCTCACCTGTCTCAGTGGCGTGGAGGTGGGCGTGGCGCCTCACCTGTCTCAGTGACGTGGAGGTGGGCGTGGCGCCTCACCTGTCTCAGTGACGAGGAGGTGGGCGTGACGCCTCACCTGTCTCAGTGACATGGAGGTGGAGCGTGACGCCTCACCTGTCTCAGTGACGAGGAGGTGGAGCGTGACGCCTCACCTGTCTCAGTGACATGGAGGTGGGCGTGGCGCCTCACCTGTCTCATGGTGGCGTGGAGGTGGGCGTGACGCCTCACCTGTCTCAGTGACGTGGAGGTGGAGCGTGACGCCTCACCTGTCTCAGTGACGAGGAGGTGGGCGTGACGCCTCACCTGTCTCAGTGATGTGGAGGTGGAGCGTGACGCCTCACCTGTCTCAGTGACGTGGAGGTGGGCGTGACGCCTCACCTGTCTCAGTGATGTGGAGGTGGGCGTGACGCCTCACCTGTCTCATGGTGACGAGGAGGTGGGCGTGACGCCTCACCTGTCTCAGTGATGGAGGTGGAGCGTGACGCCCTCACCTGTCTCAGTGACGTGGAGGTGGAGCGTGACGCCCTCACCTGTCTCATGGTGACGTGGAGGTGGAGCGTGACGCCCTCACCTGTCTCAGTGACGAGGAGGTGGAGCGTGACGCCCTCACCTGTCTCATGGTGACGAGGAGGTGGAGCGTGACGCCCTCACCTGTCTCAGTGACGTGGAGGTGGAGCGTGACGCCCTCACCTGTCTCAGTGGCGAGGAGGTGGGCGTGACGCCTCACCTGTCTCAGTGGCGAGGTGGGCGTGGCGCCTCACCTGTCTCAGTGACGTGGAGGTGGAGCGTGACGCCCTCACCTGTCTCAGTGACGTGGAGGTGGAGCGTGACGCCCTCACCTTGCTGTCGGCTCGTTCTCCGGCTGCAGCTCGCCACCGGTTTACTCCTCTCTCTGTAGCCCAGGTCCCCGACCGCAACATTGGGATGCCAGATCACCATGGTGACGCCCTCAGAGGCTCACTCACTGAACCTGGTGAACACCCCCCCCCCCCTGCTGCCTAGCAACAGTGGTGCCAATGGATTTCCTGGATGTTCAGGCTGATTCCTTAGAGAGGACCTTTGCCCCAGGAACAGGAACGCAGATCTCCCTCCTCCCTCTTGGTCGTCCTCTTGGTAGTCCTCTTGGTAGTATTCTTGGTAGTCCTCTTGGTAGTACTCTTGGTAGTACTCTTGGTAGTCCTCTTGGTAGTACTCTTGGTAGTACTCTTGGTAGTCCTCTTGGTAGTATTCTTGGTAGTCCTCTTGGTAGTCCTCTTGGTAGTCCTCTTGGTAGTCCTCTTGGTAGTACTCTTGGTAGTCCTCTTGGTAGTACTCTTGGTAGTACTCTTGGTAGTCCTCTTGGTAGTCCTCTTGGTAGTACTCTTGGTAGTACTCTTGGTAGTCCTCTTGGTAGTCCTCTTGGTAGTACTCTTGGTAGTCCTCTTGGTAGTACTCTTGGTAGTCCTCTTGGTAGTCCTCTTGGTAGTCCTCTTGGTAGTACTCTTGGTAGTACTCTTGGTAGTACTCTTGGTAGTACTCTTGGTAGTCCTCTTGGTAGTCCTCTTAGAACTTATTGTTGATGAACTTATTGTTGATGAACTTATTGTTGACGAACTTATTGTTGATGAACTTATTGTTGATGAACTTATTGTTGACAAACTTATTGTTGATGAACTTATTGTTGACGAACTTATTGTTGATGAACTTATTGTTGATGAACTTATTGTTGACAAACTTATTGTTGATGAATTTATTGTTGATGAACTTATTGTTGACGAACTTATTGTTGACGAACTTATTGTTGATGAACTTATTGTTGACGAACTTATTCTGAGTCTCTTTGGATAAAAGCGTCTGCTACCTGTGAGAATGTGTCACACGTCTACCAGGCAGCAGCTGCTGCAGGCCTGTAGGGGACTGGAGGGTTCCCTTACGTTCTGTGGGGACTGGAGGGTTCCCTCACGTTCTGTGGGGACTGGAGGGTTCCCTCATGTTCTGTGTGCATTACCTCCCTTCCACGTGTCTTTTCACCTACTTTGCGATCAGAAGCAGAACCGGTGACGGGCGGTCCTGCAACAGGCCCCCGTATCTTAAACAAATGAACATGGGCGTGTTCACCTGAGCTCTGTACCTGAGCTCTGTACCTGAGCTCTGTACCTGAGCTCTACACCTGAGCTCTACACCTGAGCTCTGTACCTGAGCTCTGTACCTGAGTTCTACACCTGAGCTCTGTACCTGAGCTCTACACCTGAGCTCTGTACCTGAGCTCTACACCTGAGCTCTACACCTGAGCTCTGTACCTGAGCTCTACACCTGAGCTCTGTCCCTGAGCTCTGTACCTGAGTTCTACACCTGAGCTCTGTACCTGAGTTCTACACCTGAGCTCTGTACCTGAGCTCTGTGCCTGTCTACACCTGGGCTCTGCAGGCTCTGTCCCTGAGCTCTGTACCTGAGCTCTACACCTGAGCTCTGTACCTGAGTTCTACACCTGAGCTCTACACCTGAGCTCTGTACCTGAGTTCTACACCTGAGCTCTGTACCTGAGCTCTACACCTGAGCTCTGTACCTGAGCTCTGTACCTGAGCTCTACACCTGAGCTCTGTACCTGAGCTCTACACCTGAGCTCTGTACCTGAGCTCTGTACCTGAGCTCTGTACCTGAGCTCTACACCTGAGCTCTACACCTGAGCTCTGTACCTGAGCTCTACACCTGAGCTCTGTACCTGAGCTCTACACCTGAGCTCTGTACCTGAGCTCTACACCTGAGCTCTGTACCTGAGCTCTGTACCTGAGCTCTGTACCTGAGCTCTGTACCTGAGCTCTACACCTGAGCTCTGTACCTGAGCTCTGTACCTGAGCTCTGTACCTGAGCTCTACACCCTGTACTGCTACACTGAGCTCTACACCTGAGCTCTGTACCTGAGCTCTACACCTGAGCTCTGTGCAGGCTCTACACAAGCTCTACCTGAGCTCTGTACCTGAGCTCTACACACTGGCTCTGTACCTAAGCTCTGCCTGAGCTCTGTACCTGAGCTCTGCACCTGAGCTCTGCATGAGGCTCTACACCTGTGCCTGAGCTCTGTACCTGAGCTCTGTACCTGAGCTCTACACCTGAGCTCTGTACCTGAGCTCTGTACCTGAGCTCTACACCTGAGCTCTGTACCTGAGCTCTACACCTGAGCTCTGTACCTGAGCTCTACACCTGAGCTCTGTACCTGAGCTCTACACCTGAGCTCTGTACCTGAGCTCTGTACCTGAGCTCTGTACCTGAGCTCTGTACCTGAGCTCTGTACCTGAGC
Organism: Pseudoliparis swirei; assembly: GCF_029220125.1. Classification (NCBI taxonomy): domain Eukaryota; kingdom Metazoa; phylum Chordata; class Actinopteri; order Perciformes; family Liparidae; genus Pseudoliparis; species Pseudoliparis swirei. The sequence continues at coordinate 25,424,306 of NC_079398.1, read as the reverse complement.
TCGACACCTGCTGCCTCTCTCTGCTCAAGAGGCCACAGCAGAGTTTCACCACACATGTCCACAGTCAACGGAGCAGAGCGCAGCGGCACAGGTCACACCTGTCAACCAAAAGAAGCTCAGAGTATTTGACCAAGCTGCTCTGGGACAGCTCTTCACCAAAGAGATGGTTCTTCTCTCAGCATCAAGTAGAACACGAGTGACATCGGCCCTGTGAGAGGGACATCAACCGCCAGCTCAGCTCCAGCTCTAGTTAGACACCTTGAGAACGTGAGCGCCTGGCCACACGCTCAGGCCTCCGGGGGGAAGGTGAGGGAGAGTTGAGTTCTACATCGGACTTTACAGAGCCGAAGAGGTGCCCTTTAACATGTAATCATCCACGTTCAACTCTACGACACACCGATACTCAGGCGAAAAGGAATCGTGTTTCGGGTTTTTTGTGAATGGATTCTACTCTGTGGGACAAAATACTCCGAGCCAAAACTAAAATGTAGCTCAAGACATTCGTAGAGAGACGGCTAAACTCCTCAGAGTTAGCGAGATGAACATGGTCTCACTCACCTGTAGTCCGTCCTCAGAAACATCTCCTTCTCCAAACGGCCGACCACCTGGAAGGAAGAACCCCGAGGGGAAAGAAGTTAGAGGCCATCACTTCATACACTGAGCCGGGAGCGTTGGACCAAGAAGCAACACAATGAAGCACCAGCGTCTGAGCCTCAGGGGGTCATCGTGTCCACCTTGCAGAACACTTCCTCCATTTAGAGCCTTGCATAGCAACATGTCTTTGACAAAAACAAGGAGCTCCACCACTAGGGGGCAGACCTCAGGGAACAGCTGCCACACCAGCGCCTGGTGCTGTTCTTGTTTAAACCTCAGCTAGTTCCTAGGAACATGTCCTCATATTGCATTATCACACCATTCCACTCGATGCATGAGTTACACGGCGAGTCACGTCTGAGTCCAGATTTACAGGTTCTTGTCCGGCCAGAATATCACAAGACTTCTGCTTTTCTTCGGCTGCAGCGGAACGGGGAAATGAAAGCTGCTTTAACACAGAAGTTAATGAAATATGCACGTCGAGAATAATGTAACCCGGATAAAACGACATGCGCCGTTTCCAAGTCCGAACACCTCGTCTGCTGAAGCTGGAGTCAGAGCTTATGTTTCAGGCACCGGGCCGACCGTGTTTCAGCTTTTCATGACCACAGGGAAGGAAACGGGCCGTTGAAACCCGAGGAAAGTCACAAATTCAATTCAGTTTTCAATTCAGTTTATTTGTATAGCCCAATTTCACAAATTACAAATTTGTCTCGGAGTGCTTTACAATCTGTACACATAGACATCCCTGCCCCAAAACCTCACATCGGACCAGGAAAAACTCCCAAATAACCCTTCAGGGGGAAAAAAAGGGAAGAAACCTGCAGGAGAGCAACAGAGGAGGATCCCTCTCCAGGATGGACAGATGCAATAGATGTAATGTGTACAGAAGGACAGATTTAGAGTTAAAATACATTCAATGAATATGACAGAGTGTATGAATAGTTCATAGTAGGCATATTCCACGATGGAGACCTCCACGATCCATCAGGCAGATGGCGGAGGGGAGTGGCGGAGTCTCAACAGTGGGCGGAGTCTCAACAGGACAGTGGCGTAGTCAGGAGCAGGAATTCCACGACCCAGACCTCGATGATCCATCAGCAGATAGGATCTATGTCGTCTCATAGGGTCCGATGACCCCATGAGGCGATGAAGTCAAAAGACTCCGGGAGAAAGAGTTTGTAGTGTGATGAGAGATGAAAATTCATCCCTAAGAAGAGAAAAAGAGAGATAGGTACTCAGTGCATCGCGTCCCCGGCAGCTATAAGCCTATAGTAGCATATCAAGGGGCTGGACCAGGTGAACCTGATTCAGCCCTAACTATAAGCTCTGTCAAAGAGGAAGGTCTTAAGTCTACTCTTAAACGAGGTGACTGTGTCTGCCTCCCGGACTGAAGGTGGAAGCTGGTTCCATAGAAGAGGAGCTTGATAACTAAAGGCTCTGGCTCCCATTCTTATTAAGACTCTAGGAACTACAAGTAGTCCCGCATTTAGTGAGTAGCTCTCTAGTGGGCAATAATAATTTCTAAGCTCCTTAAGATATGATGGAGCATCACCAATCAAGGCTTTGTAGGTTAAGAAGAATTTTAAAGTGATTCTTGATTTTACTGGGAAGACCAGTGGGCAGCTAGTGCAGGAGTGATGTGATCTCTTTTCTTAGTTTAGTGAGAACATGAGCTGCAGCATTCTGGATCAACTGGAGGGACCTAAAGTTATTAGAGCAGCCTGATAATAAGGAGTTGCAGTAATCCAGTCTCGAAGTAACGAGCGCATGAACCAATTTTTCTGCATCTTTTTGAGACAAGATGTGCCTGATCTTTGAAATATTACGTAGATGAAAGAATGCAGTCCTTGAAGTTTGCTTTACGTGGGAGTTAAAGGACAAGTCGATCAAAGATAGCCATGAGTTCTTTACAGTGGTGTTGGATGCCAGGGCAATGCCGTCTACAGAATCCACATCACCAGATAATTGATCTCTGAGGTGCTCAGGGCCGATTAAAATTACTTCGGTTTTGTCTGAGTTTAACATCAAGAGTTGCAGGTCATCCATGTTTTATGTCTTTAAGACATGCTTGAATTTTACAGGTTGGTTGCTCTCCTCTGGTTTTATCGATAAATATAGTTGAGTATCATCTGCATAACAATGAAAGTTTATGGAGTGTTTCCTGATAATATTGCCCAAAGGCATGTATAAGGTAAATAAAATTGGTCCAAGCACAGAACCTTGTGGAACTCCGTGATTAACGTTGGTGGTTATCGAGGCGTCATCGTTTACAAATACAAACTGAGATCCATCTGATAAGTAGGATTTAAACCAAATTAGTGCCGTGCCTGAAATGCCAATCGACTGCTCCAGTCTCTGTAACAGGATGTCATGGTCAATGGTGTCGAATGCAGCACTAAGGTCTACTAGACCAGGACAGAGAGGAGTCCTCTATCAGGACTACGGTCTAACAAGACCAGTACAGAGAGGAGTCCTCTATCAGCACTAAGGTCTAACTAGACCAGTACAGAGATGAGTCCTCAATCAGCACTAAGGTCTAACAAGACCAGTACAGAGAGGAGTCCTCTATCAGCACTAAGGTCTAACAAGACCAGTACAGAGATGAGTCCTCTATCAGCACTATGGTCTAACAAGACCAGTACAGAGAGGAGTCCTCTATCAGCACTAAGGTCTAACTAGACCAGTACAGAGATGAGTCCTCTAGCGCACTGGGTCTAACAAGACCAGTAGAGAGATGAGTCCTCTATCAGCACTAAGGTCTAACAAGACCAGTACAGAGATGAGTCCTCTATCAGCACTATGGTCTAACAAGACCAGTACAGAGAGGAGTCCTCTATCAGCACTAAGGTCTAACTAGACCCAGTACAGAGATGATCCTCTATCAGCACTAAGGTCTAACAAGACCAGTACAGAGATAAAACCTCTATCAGCACTAAGGTCTATAAGACCAGTACAGAGATGAGTCCTCTATCAGCACTAAGGTCTAACAAGACCAGTACAGAGATGAGTCCTCTATCAGCACTGTGGTCTAACAAGACCAGTACAGAGGAGTCCTCTATCAGGACTAGGTCTACAAGACCAGTACATAGATGAGTCCTCTATCAGCACTAAGGTCTAACAAGACCAGGACGAGATGAGTCCTCTATCAGCACTAAGGTCTAACAAGGGTACAGAGATGAGTCCTCTATCAGCACTGGGTCTAACAAGACCAGTACAGAGAGGTCACTCCATCAGCACTGGGTCTAACTAGACCAGTACAGAGATGAGTCCTCTATCAGCACTAAGTCTAACAAGACCAGGACAGAGAGGAGTCCTCTATCAGGACTAAGGTCAAACAAGACCAGTACGGAGAGGAGTCCTCTATCAGCACTAAGGTCTAACGGAGACCAGTACAGAGAGGAGTCCTCTATCAGCACTAAGGTCTAACAAGACCAGTACAGAGATGAGTCCTCTATCAGCACTGGGTCTAACTAGACCAGGACAGAGATGAGACCTTTATCAGCACTAAGGTCTAACAAGACCAGTACAGAGAGGAGTCCTCTATCAACAAGGTCTAACTAGACCAGTACAGGAAGGTCCTCTATCAGCACTAAGGTCTAACTAGACCAGTACAGAGAGGAGTCCTCTATCAGCACTGGGTCTAACAAGACCAGGACAGAGAGGAGTCCTCTATCAGGACTAAGGTCTAACAAGACCAGGACAGAGGAGTCCTCTATCAGCACTGGTCTAACAAGACCAGTACAGAGATGAGTCCTCTATCAGGACTAGGTCTAACAAGACCAGGACAGAGATGAGTCCTCTATCAGGACTAAGGTCTAACTAGACCAGTACAGAATGGAGTCCTCTATCAGGACTAAGGTCTAACAAGACCAGGACAGAGAGGTCCTCTATCAGCGCTAAGGTCTAACAGACCAGGGACAGAGAGAGTCCTCTATCAGCACTAAGGTCTAACAAGACCAGGACAGAGAGGAGTCCTCTATCAGCACTAGGTCTAACAAGACCAGGACAGAGAGGAGTCCTTTATCTGCTGCCATTAAGAGGTCATTTGTAATTTTCACCAGTGCCGTCTCGGTGCTGTGGTGTTTTCTAAATCCTGATTGAAATTTCTCAAATAAACTATTATGATGTGAAAGTCGCACAACTGATTTGCGACCACTTTCTCAGGATCTTGGAGAGGAAGGAGGTTAGAGATCGGTCTGGTTAGCCAACACCTCTCTGGATCCAGGCGGCTTCTTCAGGAGAGGCTTAATAACAGCCACCTTGAAGGGTGTACGTGGCCTGTTAGAGAGACATTGATCATATCTAATAGAGAGCTGCCAATTAAAAAAGCGTCTTTAAGCAGCCTCGTCGGGATGGAGTCCAAGAGACAGGTAGGCGGGTCTAGAGACAGGTGAGCGGGGTCAGAGACAGGTGAGCGGGGTCTAGAGACAGGTGAGACGGGGTCCAAGAGACAGGTGAGACGGGGTCCAGAGACAGGTGAGCGGGGTCTAGAGACAGGTAGGCAGGTCCCTAGAGACAGGTAGAGCGTGGTCTAGAGACAGGTAGGCAGGGTCCAGAGACAGGTGACGGGGAGGTCCTAGAGACAGGTGAGCGGGGTCTGGAGACAGGTAGACCCAGGGTCCTAGAGACAGGTGAGCGGGGTCTAGAGACAGGTGAGCGGGGTCTAGAGACAGGTAGGCGGGGTCCTAGAGACAGGTAGGCGGGGTCCTAGAGACAGGTAGGCGGGGTCTAGAGACAGGTAGGCAGGGTCTAGAGACAGGTAGGCGGTCTAGAGACAGGTGAAGGGGTCTAGAGACAGGTGAGCGGGGTCCACAAGACAGGTAGGCAGGGGTCTAGAGACAGGTGACGGGTCCTAGAGACAGGTAGGCGGGGTCTAGAGACAGGTAGAGCAGGAGGTTCCTAGAGACAGGTGAGCGGGTCTAGAGACAGGTAAGGCGGGGTCTAGAGACAGGTAGGCAGGGTCTAGAGACAGGTGGGGTCTAGAGACAGGTAGGCAGGGGTCTAGAGACAGGTAGACGGGGTCTAGAGACAGGTGAGCGGGTCCTAGAGACAGGTGAGCGGGTCTAGAGACAGGTGAGGCAGGGTCCTAGAGACAGGTGAGCGGGGTCTAGAGACAGGTAGGCGGGGTCTAGAGACAGGTAGACGGGTCCAAGAGACAGGTGAGCAGGGGTCCTAGAGACAGGTAGATGGGGTCTAGAGACAGGTAGACGGGGTCCAGAGACAGGTAGATGGGGTCCTAGAGACAGGTAGACGGGGTCTAGAGACAGGTAGACAGGGTCTAGAGAGACAGGTGACGGGGTCAAGAGACAGGTAGACGGGGTCCTAGAGACAGGTAGATGGGGTCTAGAGACAGGTAGACGGGGTCCAGAGACAGGTAGATGGGGTCCTAGAGACAGGTAGACGGGGTCTAGAGACAGGTGAGCGGGGTCCCTAGAGACAGGTAGACGGGGTCCAAGAGACAGGTAGAGCGGGTCCAAGAGACAGGTGAGCGGGGTCCAAGAGACAGGTGAGTGGGGTCCAAGAGACAGGTAGGCGTGTTCGGTAGAAACCGTTGACGATAATTGGTCACGGTTGATGGGAGAAAAGCCCTCCAAATATCCACCAGGGCATACAGCGGTTTCCAAGGCCATTCCACTTGAGGACAGATCACTGGTTAAGGGCAAGGGTGTGGATATTGTATAGTTTATTCTCATTCTTATTCTTTTTTTAGTCTGCTACTGCTGTCGGGTGTTTTGCACATAAGAATTTCACGAACCGATTATACTTGTATAAAAGGGGATGTGACAATAAAAAACTTGAAACTAGGAATACTCGGATCCACAGAGCTGTGACTCTCTGTCAGCCTGGCAAATGTGACTGATATCTTTAAAACAAAATGCTGTTTGGTTCGAGCCTTTTCTACTAATAACTGAGGGGTGCTTGTCACATGGAGACACACCGATAAATGAACGTGAAAGAAAACCAACAAGAAGTACTAATTAAACACTGAATCAGATGTTTAAAATGAATCTGAAGCTATGTTTGTGTGTCAATGATGATACGCAACTCTTCTTTATGTGTAGTTTAGGAGTTGCTCTTATTTGTTTCTATCCTGCCTCCGTGGTTATTGTTCAGGACACTTTAAAGTGAAAGGTTGTCTGATGAATTAAATGATGTCAAACCACACAAGTGACGGGTCATGTCATTAAAAAGTCAATATGCTCAATTAAAACATGTCTGGCTCCAAATCTGTTTTGATATGTGGAGCAAGTTTAACTAGATTTAAAGTGAATAACCTGAGAAAGAGTCACTATTTAAGCATGATGAGTCCCGGAAAGGAAGTTGGATTAGGTGTGTGTGTACGTGTATGTGTGTACGTGTGTGTACGTGTGTGTGTGTGTGTGTGTACGTGTGTGTGTGTACGTGTGTGTGTACGTGTGTGTGTACGTGTGTGTGTACGTGTGTGTGTGTGTGTACGTGTGTGTGTACATGTGTGTGTACGTGTGTGTGTGTACGTGTGTGTGTGTACGTGTGTGTGTACGTGTGTACGTGTGTGTACGTGTGTGTGTGTGTGTGTGTGTGTACGTGTGTGTGTACGTGTGTGTACGTGTGTGTGTACGTGTGTGTACGTGTGTGTGTACGTGTGTGTGTGTGTGTGTGTGTACGTGTGTGTGTGTACGTGTGTGTGTACGTGTGTGTGTGTACGTGTGTGTGTGTGTGTGTACGTGTGTGTGTGTGTGTGTACATGTGTGTACATGTGTGTATGTGTGTGTGTAAGTGTGTACGTGTGTGTGTACGTGTGTGTACGTGTGTGTGTACGTGTGTGTGTACGTGTGTACGTGTGTGTGTGTGTGTACGTGTGTGTACGTGTGTGTATGTGTGTACGTGTGTATGTGTGTGTACGTGTGTGTGTACGTGTGTGTGTATGTGTGTACGTGTGTGTGTACGTGTGTGTGTAAGTGTGTACGTGTGTGTGTACGTGTGTGTGTGTAAGTGTGTGTGTGTACGTGTGTGTGTGTTCCTGCAGCACGACTCTGGCAGTGCTGGGCCGCAAAGCTGCCTGAGCCGTGTGCCCGGCGTTGCCATGGCAACAGAGGACTGCAAGACTGGTACACACACGTGAGCACACACACACACGGGCATCACACACACACACACGGGCATCACACACACACACACGGGCATCACACACACGGGCATCACACACACGTACACACACACACAGCAGAACGATGCAACAGGAATGCAGAAGAACCCGCCTGAGCTGGAGAGGCATTACACAACAGCAGAATACAGAAGATGCCAGGGGAGAGAGAGAGAGAGAGAGAAGATCCCAGGGGGGAGAGAGAGAGAGAAGATCCCAGGGGGGAGAGAGAGAGAGAGAGAAGATCCCAGGGGGGAGAGAGAGAGAGAGAGAGAGAGAGAGAGAGACAGAGAGAGAGAGAGAGAGAGAGAGAGAGAAGATCCCAGGGGAGAGAGAGAGAGAGAGAAGATCCCAGGGGGGAGAGAGAGAGAGAAGATCCCAGGGGGGAGAGAGAGAGAGAGAGAGAAAGACAGAGAGAGAAGATCCCAGGGGGGAGGGAGAGAGAGAGAGAGAGAGAGAGAGAGAGAGAGAGAGAGGAGAGAGAGAGAGGATGTGTTGCATCACAGGTGAGGTGAACCGAGGCTTCTGTTGTTTTCATCCACATTATTGTCTCAAAACAAATGAGGCGCAGCTGGACACGTGAGCTTTGAAATATGAATTGACCTTCAGAATCATTTTGTGTCCATGTTCTCATTTATCAGGATTTTCATTTATTAAGATTCTCATTTATTAGGATCAGTAATCCCACCGAGCGGCGACCTCTCCTCTCCTCTCCTCTCCTCTCCTCTCTCTCCTCTCTCCTCTCTCTCCTCTCTCCTCTCTCCTCTCTCCTCTCCTCTTCTTGGCGTTGTTTAGAGGGATCATCTTCCACTGTGGAGCCCTGCAGCCGCGGCCCACGCTGACCTCCGACCTCCACGCTGACCTCCGTGTGACTTGTGCACAGTACAGGACTCATCTCAGATAAATGGGTGAGTGAGCAGGTAGCGGTGGGGGGGGAAGTCATCAATGCTAATCAACGCTGTGCTAGGTCACACACACACACACACACACATGACCACACACACACATGACCACCACGCTCACACATGACCACCACGCTCACACACATGACCACCACGCTCACACACACGACCACCACGCTCACACACGACCACCACGCTCACACATGACCACCACGCTCACACATGACCACCACGCTCACACACATGACCACCACGCTCACACACATGACCACCACGCTCAGACACATGACCACCACGCTCACACATGACCACCACGCTCACACATGACCACCACGCTCACACATGACCACCACGCTCACACATGACCACCACGCTCACACATGACCACCACGCTCACACATGACCACCACGCTCACACACATGACCACCACGCTCACACACACGACCACCACGCTCACACATGACCACCACGCCACATGACCACCACGCCACACACATGACCACCACGCCACACACATGACCACCACGCTCACACATGACCCCCCCGCGCACACACACGACCACCACGCTCACACACATGATGTCCATGCTCACACATAACCACCACGCTCACATGACCACCACGCTCACACAGCCACCACGCCACCACGCACATGACCACCACGCTCACACATGACCACCACGCTCACACATGACCACCACGCTCACACATGACCACCACGCTCACACATGACCACCACGCTCACACACACGACCACCACGCTCACACATGACCACCACGCCACATGACCACCACGCTCACACATGACCACCACGCCACACACATGACCACCACGCCACACACGACCACCACGCTCACATGACCACCACGCCACACATGACCACCACGCTCACACGACCACACATGACCACCACGCCACACATGACCACCACGCTCACACACATGACCACCACGCTCACACATGACCACCACGCCAGACACCACGCCACACATGACCACCACGCCACACATGACCACCACGCTCACACACACATGACCACCACGCTCACACATGACCACCACGCCACACACCACGCTCACACGCAGCCACCACGCTCACACGACCACCACGCCACACACATGACCACCACGCTCACACACATGACCACCCCGCTCACACATGACCACCACGCCCACACATGACCACCACGCTCACACACATGACCACCACGCTCACAGATGACCACCACGCTCCACACATGACCACCACGCCACACACATGACCACCACGCTCACACACATGACCACCACGCTCACACACACGACCACCACGCTCACACACATGACCACCACGCTCACACACATGACCACCACGCTCACACACATGACCACCACGCTCACACATGACCACCACGCTCACACACATGACCACCACGCTCACACATGACCACCACGCTCACACATGACCACCACGCTCACACACATGACCACCACGCTCACACACACGACCACCACGCTCACACACACGACCACCACGCTCACACATGACCACCACGCTCACACATGACCACCACGCTCACACACATGACCACCACCACACAGCCACCACACACGACCACCACGCTCACACACATGACCACCACGCTCACACACATGACCACCACGCTCACACATGACCACCACGCTCACACATGACCACCACGCTCACACATGACCACCACGCTCACACACATGACCACCACGCTCACACACGACCACCACGCTCACACATGACCACCACGCTCACACATGACCACCACGCTCAGACACATGACCACCACGCCACACACATGACCACCACGCTCACACATGACCACCACGCTCACACATGACCACGCTCACGCACCACACACACATGACCACCACGCTCACACACATGACCACCACGCTCACACACATGACCACCACGCTCACACATGACCACCACGCTCACACATGACCACCACGCTCACACACATGACCACCACGCTCACACATGACCACCACGCTCACACATGACCACCACGCTCAGACACATGACCACCACGCTCACACACATGACCACCACGCTCACACACATGACCACCACGCTCACACACATGACCACCACGCTCACACACATGACCACCACGCTCACACACGACCACCACGCTCACACATGACCACCACGCTCACACATGACCACCACGCTCACACACATGACCACCACGCTCACACACGACCACCACGCTCACCGACATGGCCACCACGCTCACACAAGACCACCACGCTCACACATGACCACCCCCCTCACACATGACCACCACGCTCCCACATGACCACCACGCCACACATGACCACCACGCTCACACACATGACCACCACGCTCACACATGACCACCACGCTCACATGACCACCACGCTCACACACATGACCACCACGCTCACACATGACCACCACGCTCACACATGACCACCACGCTCACACACATGACCACCACGCTCACACACATGACCACCACGCTCACACATGACCACCACGCTCACACATGACCACCACGCTCACACATGACCACCACGCTCACACATGACCACCACGCTCACACATGACCACCACGCTCACACATGACCACCACGCTCACACACATGACCACCACGCTCACACATGACCACCACGCTCACACACATGACCACCACGCTCACACACACGACCACCACGCTCACACATGACCACCACGCTCACACACATGACCACCACGCTCACACATGACCACCACGCTCACACACATGACCACCACGCTCAGACACATGACCACCACGCTCACACATGACCACCACGCTCACACATGACCACCACGCTCACACATGACCACCACGCTCACACACATGACCACCACGCTCACACATGACCACCACGCTCACACATGACCACCACGCTCACACACACGACCACCACGCTCACACATGACCACCACGCTCACACATGACCACCACGCTCACACATGACCACCACGCTCACACACATGACCACCACGCTCACACATGACCACCACGCTCACACATGACCACCACGCTCACACATGACCACCACGCTCACACATGACCACCACGCTCACACACATGACCACCACGCTCACACACATGACCACCACGCTCACACATGACCACCACGCTCACACACATGACCACCACGCCACACACATGACCACCACGCCACCACACATGACCACCACGCTCACACATGACCACCACGCTCACACACATGACCACCACGCTCACACACATGACCACCACGCTCACACACATGACCACCACGCTCACACACATGACCACCACGCTCACACACATGACCACCACGCTCACACATGACCACCACGCTCACACACATGACCACCACGCTCACACACATGACCACCACGCTCACACATGACCACCACGCTCACATGACCACCACGCTCACACACATGACCACCACGCTCACACATGACCACCACGCTCACACATGACCACCACGCTCACACACATGACCACCACGCTCACACATGACCACCACGCTCACACATGACCACCACGCTCACACATGACCACCACGCTCACACATGACCACCACGCTCACACATGACCACCACGCTCACACATGACCACCACGCTCACACACATGACCACCACGCTCACACACATGACCACCACGCTCACACATGACCACCACGCTCACACATGACCACCACGCTCACACACACGACCACCACGCTCACACATGACCACCACGCTCACACATGACCACCACGCTCACACATGACCACCACGCTCACACATGACCACCACGCTCACATGACCACCACGCCACACATGACCACCACGCTCACACATGACCCCCACGCTCACACATGACCACCACGCTCACATGACCACCACGCTCACACACGACCACCACGCTCACACATGACCACCACGCTCACACATGACCACCACGCTCACACATGACCACCACGCTCACACACGACCACCACGCTCAGACACATGACCACCACGCTCACACATGACCACCACGCTCACACATGACCACCACGCTCACACATGACCACCACGCTCACACATGACCACCATGCTCACATGACACCACGCCACACATGACCACCACGCTCACACATGACCACCACGCCACACACAGACCACCACGCTCACACATGACCACCACGCTCACACATGACCACCACGCTCACACATGACCACCACGCTCACACATGACCACCACGCTCACACACATGACCAACACGCTCACACATGACCACCACGCCACCAGACACACGCCACACATGACCACCACGCTCACACATGACCACCACGCTCACATGACCACCACGCTCACACACGTGGCCACCACGCTCACACATGACCACCACGCCCACACATGACCACCACGCTCACACATGACCACCACGCTCACACATGACCACCACGCTCACACATGACCACCACGCTCACACATGACCACCACGCTCACACACATGACCACCACGCTCACACATGACCACCACGCTCACACATGACCACCACGCTCACACATGACCACCACGCTCACACACATGACCACCACGCTTACACGCATGACCACCACGCTCACCACCACGCACACACATGACCACCACGCTCAGACACATGACCACCACGCTCACACATGACCACCACGCTCACACATGACCACCACGCTCACACATGACCACCACGCTCACACATGACCACCACGCCACACATGACCACCACCCTCACACATGACCACCACGCTCACACATGACCACCACGCTCACACATGACCACCACCACGCTCACACACATGACCACCACGCCACACATGACCACCACGCTCACACACCACCACGCCACACATGACCACCACGCTCACACATGACCACCACGCTCACACATGACCACCACGCTCACACATCACCACCACGCCACACATGACCACCACGCTCACACATGACCACCACGCTCACACATGACCACCACGCTCACACATGACCACCACGCCACACACATGACCACCACGCTCACACATGACCACCACGCCACACACATGACCACCACGCTCACACATGACCACCACGCCACACACATGACCACCACGCTCACACATGACCACCACGCTCACACATGACCACCACGCTCACACATGACCACCACGCTCACACATGACCACCACGCCACACATGACCACCACGCTCACACATGACCACCACGCTCCACACATGACCACCACGCTCACACATGACCACCACCCTGGCACACATGACCACCACGCTCACACACATGACCACCACGCTCACACATGACCACCACGCTCACACATGACCACCACGCTCACACACATGACCACCACGCTCACACATGACCACCACGCTCACACATGACCACCACGCTCACACATGACCACCACGCTCACACATGACCACCACGCTCACACACGTGACCACCACGCTCACACGTGACCACCACGCTCACACACGTGACCACCACGCTCACACATGACCACCACGCTCACACATGACCACCACGCTCACACATGACCACCATGCTCACACACATGACCACCACGCTCACACACATGACCACCACGCTCACACACATGACCACCACGCTCACACACGTGACCACCACGCTCACACATGACCACCACGCTCACACATGACCACCACGCTCACACACGTGACCACCACACTCACACACATGACCGCCACGCTCACACACGTGACTGCTGTCACTGGACACGTCCTGGATGGAAGTACAGCGCCACCTCAGAGCGAATTTCAAACAAATCTGGGGTTTTGTTCTTGAGTTACAAAAAACACACACATGCACCATGAACACACACACACACACACACACCTTGGTTGATGTCCTCTACGGCCCGACGGACGCCCCGGTCGAAGGCGCGGGCGTCAGCGGGGCTCTGGAAAGTCAGTCCGAACTTCTTGTTGTTGATCCTCCAGTGGTGGAAGATGGGGTTGACCTTGTTGTAGACGAGGCCTTTCTGCAGGACACACTCCAGCACCACCTGTCAACACACACACACACAACGTTTTAGAGAGTGAAACAATGCACATTAGCACTTAATGGAATCCCATTTGTATCTGGTCAAGCCAAATTAGAATGCTGACTGGCAGCTGCATTATTTAAGAGGTTTAATGATGACACTCACAGGGGTACACGCATCATTCCACACCAACATGGAGAGAGAGAGAGAGAGAGAGAGAGAGAGAGAGAGAGAGAAGGAGAGAGAAAGAGAGTGAGAGAGAGATAGAGAGAAAGAGACAGAGAAAGAGAGTAAGAGAGAGAGAGAGAGAGAGACAGAGAGAAGGAGAGAGAGTACAAGTAGAGGCCTGCATCTGGAACTACACTAACTTCAGAGTTTCTAAAATAGAAAACGAAGAAAACCCCAAACCCATTAATTTCACATACTTCTTTGGATAATTTGTAAAACATATTTTAAATGGTGGGTTTTCATTACAGATGATGATAAAGTTGCAGAGCAGTGGTGGGGGCGCGTAAGTGTCAGGCAGCCCGAGTGTGTGGCAGAGAGACTGTTTCCAAAGCCTATTATTAATCAGGACTCCTGGCCGCCTCCCGGCCTTCCTCCAGGCAGATTACATGAAATGAGAGACGCCATTACAGTCTTTGAGGTGTTTCACCGGCGTGCACGAGAGGCGTCTTAATGGGGTGTGAATGTGTGAGCGTGCGCATGGCGATCTGCGTGAGAGAATGTGTGAGCTGATGAAAAGCTCAATGACTCTGAGTGCCACACTGTGCCTCTCTGCAGTGAGCAGCCTCTCCAGAGGACCGGTCTCAGACCGACGCTCTAGTGGAGGCAGATGGCACCGCTCGCCGTCAAGCTGGACAACGGTCAACGCGCTTTCAGAGGCCGATACGTGGCAGCTGGACGGGAGGTTGGCCAGAAAGCACACAGGTCTACGTTCATCCGGAGAGAGCGAGAGACGCTTTGCATCCTCGGTGACAACATCCCTTTGTGCGCGTGGAAGACGTCTCACAACACCGTCCTGGTGTCACCGTTGCTACGCATACATGCCCTCCAAGAGAAGCAGGGGCAAAGGTTAAGCCTGTTGATCCAGAGCCAGTGGATGAGGGGAGGAAAGAAGAGAGGGATGGATATGAGGAGGATAGGTGTGGGGGGGGGCTCTGGGGCTGATTGTGGAGGCGAGACTGAATGGAGCCGTAAGGTGAGCGCACAGCGAGGCCAACAGAGGAGGAAGTATCACAGTTGCATGGAAGGACGATACATAACACCGCATTCCACACTGTGCTCAGAGAAAAGAGAGGAGGAGGAGGAGGAGGAGGACCCCCCCCAACAGAGACAGAACAGAGGCTGGAGACGTTAGAGGAGAGGGACGGAGACGGAGGTGAGACGTGCAGAGAGTAGTGAAGAGATAGCGTGAGAGTGGAAATGGGGGAAGAGAAAGAGAGAAAGAAAGAGAGAGAGAGAAAGACACTACGTTTACATGCAGACATGAAACCAAGAGGGAGGAATCAGGCCACAATTTATGAACACCGCCTCTGCCATCAGAATTGTAATTATCACTTCAAGACTTCTCGGTGACGGTGCTGGATACAAAAGGAGTCAAACAATCACATGACGAGGTGACCGGGAGAACACACGACTCCACCGACGCGGTGTCCAGAGCCTGGACACCGCGTTCACATCGGTATACATCGGCATCACATCGGGAGAGAGAGAGAGACAGAGAGAGAGAGAGAGAGAGAGAGAGAGAGAGAGAGAGAGAGAGAGAGAGAGAGAGAGAGAGAGAGAGAGAGAGAGAGAGAGAGAGAGAGAGAGAGAGAGAGAGAGAGAGAGAGAGAGAGACAGAGAGAGAGACAGAGAGAGAGAGAGAGAGAGACAGAGAGAGAGAGAGAGAGAGAAGACAGAGAGAGAGACAGAGAGAGAGACAGAGACAGAGAGAGAGACAGAGAGAGAGAGAGAGAGAGAGAGAGAGAGAGAGAGAGAGAGAGAGAGACAGAGAGAGACAGAGAGAGAGAGAGAGAGACAGAGAGAGAGAGAGAGAGAGAGAGAGAGAGACAGAGAGAGAGAGAGAGAGAGAGAGAGAGAGAGAGAGAGAGAGAGAGAGAGAGAGAGAGAGAGAGAGAGAGAGAGAGAGAGAGAGAGGGAGGGGGCCAGAAGGAGAGTGATTGGTCGCTATATGGAGAGCCAGCTGAGTCATCACCAGTCCTCTCTGTGCCGCATCACTGCGCTTAGAGACAGATCCCTCTCTGGCTCCGCCTCCGTTTCCTGGCCCCGCCCATCTCTTATGCAGCTACACTCACTTTATTTCCACCCGCCAGGAATGTGCCTTTGTGATTTCAAAATAACTGCATCTCAGATCTGTTACTTCCTTTCTTGCTCGCTCTCCCTCGGGGACGTCCCCGTGGCGTTCTCAGCGACGTGGCGAACGCGGACGTTCAGAGGCTCCTCCCCCTCCCTCTCCTGTTTCAACGTCACCCAGACAGCATCGTGATGGTCTTTGTGTTTACCTCTGAGATCAGAACTCTGACATCACCGCTTGAGACAAAGTGATGATCTTGCCCTGCGTTGTATTTTCTGACGATGGCGAGCGTATTGTGACGTGGTTTTCTGTCCCTGTTGTTCCCGTCGCTCCGCCTCTCTTCATCGCTCGACGCCAGGCGGCGCTCCGGGAGGCAGACAGACCTCAGACGGCCGGGGGGCGGGGCCTTCACACCCAACCGGAACAGCTGGGTCTCTGAGACGGGTCTACACCCCCTCTGAACGACAGCATCCACTCACACCCTGTCCTATGCGCCACACACACACAGACAGACACACACAGACACAGACACACACAGACAGAGACACAGACACACACAGAGACACAGACAGACACACACACAGAGACACAGACACAGAGACACACACACACACACACACAGACACACACACACACACACACACACACACACACACACACACACACACACTTGCTTGCTTGTAGTTGTCCATCGAAGCCGATGATGACGTCCACTTCTGACTTTCAGCGGTGAGTTTTCTGGTGGCTGTGTAGTCCTCTCCTCCTCTCTCCTCCTCTCCTCCTCTCCTCCTCCTCCTCTCCTCCTCCTCCTCCTCCTCCTCCTCTCCTCTCCTCTCCTCCTCTCCTCTCCTGGATCCATAGGTCTTGTCCCAGGTGGACATGTGTCTGTAGGAGTGGTTGTCCTGGCAACCTTGGTTGTTTTTCTTGTCTGCCTTCTTCCTGCCTCCTGTCCTCCTCCTGTGGTCCCGTCTTGGCACATCTGACGCCAGGTGTTACGCTCAGCAGCCTCAGGTCCCCTGGCCTGATTTTACATTTCTTTAGCGCTGTTTTTATCTGGTCTTTAGAGCTTCTTCTGCCTCCAGCAGAGCGCTGGCCTTGGGCGAGCTGACCACACAGCACTTAGTGAGGCAGCCGGTTGAGGGGAATCCTAATAACATCCTTATAACATCCTTATAACATCCTTATAACATCCTTATAACGTGCCCCAGCCATCGTAGCTGGTAGTGGTGATGGTGGCCTCCATGCTCCTACAGCCTGCTCTCCTGAGGATCTGGTCGTGGTGATGGTGGCCTCCATGCTCCTGCTCTCCTGAGGATATGGGCGTGGTGATGGAGGCCTCCATGCTCCTGCTCTCCTGAGGATCTGGGCGTGGCACTCGGTCACGCCAAGTGATTCCTAGCATTCGCTGGAGACAGCGGATGTGAAAATGCTCCAGGGACTTCACATGGCGGCTGTAAGTGACCCAGGCTTCACAGCTGTACAGGAGGGTGGTGATGCAAACTGCTTGATACACAGAGATTTTTGTATGGAGATATAAGTTCTTGTTTTGAAAGACCCGGCGCCTGAGTCTCCCAAAGGCAGTTGATGCTTGTTTGATTCTGTTCTGGACCTCATTGTGGATGTCATTGTCCTCAGAGGATACTCCCGAGGTATTTGAATGATGGTACTGCAGACAGATGCTTATCATTGATGCTGAAGATGGGTGGCGTGGTGGGATGTTGGTGCTCCACTGACTACCTCTGTTTTGGTGATCAGCCCCATCTTGCTGGAAGCCTTCACAGCTGATCCAGGACAGGAGGTCTGTGGAGCCACCAGAGCTCAGTCATCTGCATCCTGCAGCTCAAGGACCTCCCTCTGTGCAGCTTGGTGGTGGCCTGCAGCCTCCTGATGTTAAAGAGGTTGCCATCGAGCCGATAGACGACTGTCACCCCGCTGTTGTCCTCAATGTCCTTATGGAGCAGCTGGGTGACGCATAGGAGGAAGATGTTAAAGAGCTGGTGCTAGTACACACCCTGCCTGACCCCTGTGCACACAGGGAAGGAGGCAGACTCTTGTCCTCCTATTGTCACCCGAGCATTCAGACCATCATCAAACTGTCGGAGGATGTTGACAAACTTGTTAGGGCATCCAAAGCGGAGCAGGATGTCCCACAGTAGGTCTCTCTGCACAGTGTCGAAGGCTTTGGAGAGGTCGACAAAAGCCATAAACAGGTCTTGATGTTGCTCCCTGCACTTTCCCTGAAGCTGCCGGGCTGTGAAGACCATGTCGACTGTGCTCCTGTTCCTCCTAAAGCCACACTGTGACTCCGGGAGCCTCTGTGATGTTGAGGAGCCTCTGCAGCAGCACCGTGGCCAGGACCTGACCAGCAGCAGCAAGGAGTGATATCCCCCTGTGGTTGCCACAGATGGTCTTGTCACCTTTGTTCTTATATATAGTGACAATTGTGGCATCTCTCCATTGCTGTGGGATGTTGTCATCAGCCCATACTTTAGTGATGTGTTGATGTAGCGCTCTTGTCCAGAGGTAACCACCCTGTTGAAGCAGCTCCGCAGGGCTCTGGTCCATGCCAGGAGACGTGTTGTTCTTCAGAGAGCGGACGGCTGACAGGACCTCCAGGAAGGTCGGGGGTTGGTTAAGGTTGTCAATCGGTGGAAGTTCAGGCAGCTGATCCAGGATGGTGCGGTCTGCTTCAGAGGCCTGATGAAGCAGGGTATTAAAATGTTCAGCCCACCTCTCCAGGATACTGCTCTGGTCTTTTAGGACTCTGAGCCCATCTGCGGTTTGAACAGGAGTGATGCAGTGGTTTGTTGGGCCGTAGATAGATTTGACTGCATTGTAAAAGTTATGCATATCATTTCTATCAGCGAAAGATTGGATTTCCTGTGCCTTCTCTGTCCACCACTTGTTGTGCATTGTCCGTAGGGTCCTTTGCACTTCACGCCTCGCCCTCTGCCATGTCTGTCTGGCGGTGCTCAATGAGGGGTTTTTCAGGGTTGCCTGGTGTGCTTTGTGCATGGCGTTCAGTGAGTTACGGATGGTGTCTGGATTAAAACACAGATTTGCACTTCAGTGGCACTTAAATAGCACTTACTTATGGTACATTTGTAGTTCGACTATGTTGAGGAAATGTTACTTCCTGTATTCTTGTTGTTCTTAGTTTGTACTCTAGGTTGAAATGTACTTATTGTAAGTCGCTTTGGATAAAAGCGTCTGCTAAATGACATGTAATGTAATGTAATGTGTCTGAGTTATTGTCAAACCAGTCCTGGTGGTTTTTGGTCTTATAGCCGATTGTGTGGGCTGCTGCTCCATGAAGGGCTGAGCTGATAGCGGTCCACTGCTGGTCTGTGTCATTCCCTCCTCTCAAGGTGAGTTCAAGCTCTTCAAGTTTTTCAGCCAGGGAGCATCGGAACTCATTTCTTGTGCTGGTATCCTTCAGACGGGCAGTCTAAGCGGCTCCCACTGACCCCACGTCTCCGCATGGGGGGGCGTACGCTCATGTGGACTTTGGCCACGATCATCCTGTGGTCTGTCCAGCATTCTGCACCTCATGGCCCGGCATATGAGAACGTCTTTGATGTCACAACGTCTCACGATGACATAGTCAATCAGGTGCCAATGTTTAGAGCGTGGGTGCATCCATGATGGTTTATATTTGTTCTTTTGCTGGAAGATGGTGTTGGTTATGGTCAGGTTGTGCTCAGAGCAGAGAGGAAGTCATCTCATGCCATTTGAGTTGGCCTGACCAACACCATGCCTGCCAAGCACTCCTTTCCATATCCTGTCACTCTGCCCCACACGAGCATTGAAGTCCCCAAGGAGGAGGATCTTGTCTTGGGGATCCGGTGGAGAGCCTCATCCAGTGACTGAATGAGTCTTTAACCTCAGTGTCGGATGGCAGTGTTGGCGCATACACACTAAGAAGTGGAGCAAAGCGGTTCTTCTCCAGGGGGATACGGAGGGTCACCAGTCCTTCACTGATGCCCACAGGTGTTTCAGTGAGTCTTGTGTGTGTTCTTGATGGCCAGTCCCACACCGTGCAGATGTTGTCCACCTGGGGGATCGCCTTTCCAGAAGAAGGTGTAACCGGACCCTTCCTCTCTCAGCGACCCTTCATCAAGGAGCGGCGACGTCGATGCTGTAACGCCTCAGCTCGGCCACAACCAGTGCTGCTCTTCTGTGAGGTGCTTCGGTTCTGCCATAGGAGGCCAGGAGAGTTCACAGACACACACAGACACACACACACAGACACACACACACACACACACACACACAGACAGACACACACACACACACACACACACACACACACACACAGACACACAGACACACACACACACACACACACACACACACACACACACAGACACACACACACACACACACACACACACAGACACACACACACACACACACACACACACACACACACACACACACACACACACACACACACAGACACACACACACACACATACACACACAGACACACACACACACACATACACACACACACACACACACACACACACACACACACACACACACACACACAGACACACACAGACACACACACATACACAGACACACATACACACACAGACACACACACACACACACACAGACACACAGAGACACACATACACACACACATACACACACACACAGACACACACACATACACACACACACATATACACACACAGACACACATATACATACACACACAGACACACACACACACACACACATATACACACACAGACACACACACAGACACATACACACACACACAGACACACACAGACACACACATACACAGACACACACACACACACACACAGACACACACACACACACACACAGACACACACACACATACACACAGACACACACAGACACACACACAGACACACACACACACACAGACACACACACAGACACACACACACACAGACACACACACACACAGACACACACACACACACACACACACACACACACACACACACACACAGACATACACACACACACACACACACAGACACACACACACACACAGACACACACACACACACACACACACAGAGACACACACACACACACACACACACACACACAGACACAGACACACTCTTGGATAGCAACGCACAAACACCGACACGCCGTAAATGCAAAGCACACACAGACACAGACACACAGACACACGCACACACAGTGCGTTGAGCCAGAGGTCACGTGATGGACCCCGGCTGTCAGGAGCCACCGGGCTGAGCCTCCCGGTGGCTCCTGACAGACGGGGTCCATCTCGTGACCAGAGACCGGATCTGACCCCAGGACGGGTCAGAGCAGAAGGTCACCAAGGTCACCGGCAGCCTCCACCCCTCTCCCACCTGCAGCTCTATCCACATCCTCCTCTCCGGAGTAATCTGCCCTGATGATGTCATCATGCATCACGGCGTCACGCAGGCGCTCCTATTCTCAGATACCTGCGCCATGGAGGAAAGCCAAACAACCACTTCCTGTGTGCGAGGCGGAGGGGACGGGGGGCTCCGTGATCTCATCACCATCTCTGCTTCGTGGCCCTGACGGACTCGGGGTGAACAGGTTCACCTGTGGTGATGATATGATGCAATAACAAGAACACACTTCCTGCCTTCAGCTCCAGGTTCCTTACCAGTTTGTCTTTGAGCCTCTCGCCCTTGATGTGAAATTCCACAGCGGTGGGGCTGGGGGTGGGGCTGGGGGCGGGGCTGTGGGTGGAGCTACAGGGGGCGGGGCTGCTGCTGCTCCCCCCGCTGCCTCCGCTGTGGCTGCTGCCGCCGTCCTCCGCCCGGCTGACCTTATAGACGGTGACGCAGCTCAGGCCGCCGCCCCCCAGGGGGAGCCACCCGCCACTCGAGTCATCACGAGTCATGACCACTGCTCTCACACGCGCATAACTGTCACTGTGGGGGGGAGGGGGGGGAGGGGAGGAGGGGAGGAGGACAGGGAGGAACACAAAAAGAAAAGAAGAGGAGCGAGAAAAAAATGAGTTGAGTGAACAGAATCAGCAGTAATCAACATTTCAATGCGTCATGTCTGTGAAGGAATTGTTTTGGTGACCTTTTATATCACTTGGTTTGCAAAGACATCGAAAGCAGACATGAAATATAAAATATCATCACACATAATTCAGTTGAACGGCATCCAGCGGTCCGAGAGCACACGCTCCACAGGGGGTCCAACATGTCCACATGAACACCAGAAAGAGCTGCTGCACTTCTCCTCCAACACTCGGGGTCAGAAGCGGCTCATAGCAGCGAGCTCGCCGAAACCAACTCAACTGAAAACAGAAGGTGAAGGAGCGAAGTCAAGGAATCAACGATGGATTCATTGTATATTTGGGGTTTCAGAGCATGATGTAACAGACCACGGGAGAAGATCTCTCTATTTAGAAGCAGTCGGTGTGTGTTTAACCCGGCCGGAGGGTGACTGACCATATGGCCACGTTCAGGCGGTGGTCTCCAACCTTTACCCGAAAGCGTCTTCCTCATGACACCTCAGAGGACTTTGAATCACAGCCATCAACAACAACTGTATCTACATGAGGAATACAAAAGATTACAGGCCCAAATAGAGAGGGAGGGTATTAACTGTCTTTACATTGGTGATCAGTCACATGTCCAACAGTCCTGAACGGTCATATTGTGACCACGACTGGATGGATCACTGCAGGAGATCGTCTCACGCCTTTCATGCAGACTATTCATCAGACATCAGAATTAAACACCATCCTCCCGGCTCCTCTGCTCACTGAGAGTCAGACGTTTCCCCGATTAGATAACACGGACTGCCTCGGGCCACCGGACACAACAACGGTCAGGTTGTGCTGAGACCAGCGCTTTGCAGACACTCCTGGTAACGTATTAAAGACGAGGTCCGAGAGCTCCTGAAAGAATAGAATAATAATACATCACATGACGTGTGGAAAAGGTCACAGGTACACTGACGGGACAGAAGAAGAGCAGGAGACCCAAACCAGAGGTCAGAGTGTTTTGGACTCTTCATCAGAAACGAGACTCCAAATGAAACGCTCGATGTCGCCATAATAACCATCTGCCAACCACTTTGTCACATCCAATGAAAAGGTCAGAACAGGTCGAGGTTGTGTTCATAATCCTCTTATTGCTTCATCGACAGGAGATTTGACAAGTTGGTAAAATAATTAATGGAGCTGCAGCTACATCATGTTTAACTGGCATTTGTTGTCATATTATTTAGATCGGATTATGTTTTGTCGAGAGTTCTGAAGCACAGATGTTGGTAGTTTTGTCGTATCCAGACAATCCTCAGTGGCTCAATCCTTCAACGATGCTCCATGAAGTCGCCGTGCGCCCGTCTGACCGTCTGATTGGCCGACAGTTTGGCCGTGAGCTTATTCAGTCAAGGGGGAAGACAGACGTGGACCACGCTGTACGTCCTCGACTTGTTATTTTAATCTTCATAACACCAAGGACGTTTCCAAATATTCCAGAGTTATTTCTGCCACTCAATGAGTTTTAACAAGAAAAGCAACAATCCTGCCAATTAAAGCCGAGCAGATACCAGATATCTGGACCATCACAGATAAAGAATGGATTCAACCCAACATGATGAGTCTCTTGTCCACCTCAAGGCGCTCCCATCACAGCCGTGTTGCAGGAACTGGTGGTGGGAAGTTGACAGAAACACCACCACCACTGACTTCCCCCTCGCTCACTCCCAGCAGCACCGTTCTGGTTGCAGCTCATCGCGGCGCCACAGAAGTCGTGTGAACCGGACGCGAGGACCGCGCCGCAGCAGGGAGACGTCGGAGCAGCATAACCAGCTCCAGAGGGGAATGCTGCTGCCCTCTGTGGCCCCCAATAAAGGATGCGGTGATGGGTGCAGGAGGGGCTGTCAGTCACGCAGGGGTCCCTGGGGTGAACAGAAGGCAGGCGGTGGCGTCGCTCAGCCACGACCAGGGCACAATGACCCGGCCTGACCCTTCAGCCCTCCATCACACACAGCCGTGACCCTCACAGGCCGGAGAGGAAGTCTGAGAGTGTAGACGCACAGTTTCTATCTAACTTGCATTCAGTCGAGGAACAGGAGACATACCTGAAACTAATTTAAATAGTTGTGTCTGAAACCTGCAGCCCAACCCAACCAACAACAGACAACTGGACGACATATATTTAACATCTTTAAAGCAAGGGAATAAAACAAGTTACAGCCGCTCCTCTTCCTCCCTCATCGAAACCCGTTCCTTTCTGAAGGGAAAAGCCGTAAGGAATCCAAAAAGATGTTTGAGTGCAACCTGCTGCATCCCTCTCACACACACACACACACACACACACACACACACACACACACACACACACACACACACACACACACACACACACACACACACACACACACACACACACACACACACACACACACACACACACACACACACACACACACACACACACACACACACAGTTCAGAGTGGGATGGCGGAGACAAAGGCCGGCCTCCACGCCCCTTGCTGGGAGCACACAGTCGACTGGACACACAATTGAAAGCGGAAGCAGATCAGCTGGCCGGGGGAGGAGGGGGGGGGGGATAGAGAGAAAAGAGCCCCCCATTCCAAATTATTCCAAGTTATTCTGCTGGATGACTGACTTCATTTCCGACCAAAAGCAGGAGAGAAAAGCAAGGGGAGGGGTGAGAGTGTAACAGAGGACTGTTGGGAGAGGAGGAAGAGGAGGAGGAGGAGGAGGCTATGGATGGGAACAGGGTGCATTTGAATATGACCTTTTATTTTGACCAATAGGATGTGCATCAGCATCTACACAGCATGATGTGTACAGACATGCTGTGAGTTACAATGAATATAAGTTACAATTAAATGTATCTTAAAACCTCATTAAAGTGAGAGCAAAGAGCAAACACTAACATGGCTAGAATGAGAAAAGAAGAGAAGAGAAGAAAAGAGGAGAGGAGAGGGAGAGGGAGACGAGAGAAGAGAGGAGAGGAGAGGAGAGGGGAGGAGAGGAGAGGAGAGGAGAGAGAGAGGAGAGAGAGGAGAGAGAGGAGAGGAGAGGAGAGGAGAGGAGAGGAGAGGAGAGGAGAGGAGAGGAGAGGAGAGGGAGGAGAGGAGAGGAGAGGGAGAGGAGGAGAGGAGAGGAGAGGAGAGGAGAGGAGGTGGAGAGGAGAGGAGGTGGAGAGGAGGAGAGGAGAGGAGAGGAGGAGGAGAGGAGGAGAGGAGAGGAGAGAGAGGGAGAGGAGAGGAGAGGAGAGGAGAGGAGAGGAGGAGAGGAGAGGAGAGGAGAGGAGGGGAGAGAGAGGAGAGGAGAGAGAGGAGGGGAGAGGAGAGAGGAGAGGAGAGGAGAGGAGGAGAGGAGAGAGGAGAGAAGAGGAGAGGAGAGAGAGAGGAGAGGAGAGGAGGAGGAGAGGGGAGAGGAGAGAGGAGAGGAGAGGAGGAGAGAGGAGAGAGGAGAGGAGGAGAGGAGAGGAGAGGAGGAGAGAGAGGAGAGGAGAGAGGAGGAGAGGAGAGGAGAGGAGAGGAGAGAGGAGAGGAGAGGAGGAGAGAGGAGGAGAGAGGAGAGGAGAGAGGAGAGGAGGAGAGAGGAGAGGAGAGGAGAGGAGAGGAGAGGAGGAGAGGAGAGGAGGAGAGGATGAGAGAGGAGGGAGGGAGGAGAGAGGGAGGAGGAGGAGGAGAGAGGGAGGAGGAGAGGGGGAGGGAGGAGGAGGAGCAGGAGGAGGAGAGAGGGAGAGAGAGAGAGGAGGGAGAGGGAGAGGAGGAGGAGGAGAGAGGAGAGAGAGAGGAGGGGAGAGGAGAGGAGGCGGCAGTGTGTGGTGCAGAACGGGATCCTGGGACATTTCCTCCGTGGACAAAGTGTCCGTTTGTCTGGCGCTCCGGACCACTGGGACCACTGGGACCACTGGGCTCCAGTATACCATCATGCTTTGCTCCCGTCTCAGCCATGGGCTCCCCCCCCCAGAGGGGAGGGGGGAGCAGGGGTCTGAGGGGAGGGGATTGAAAGAAAGATAGGAGGGGGAGAAGAAGGGAAGGAGGAGGAGTGAGAGCAGAGAGAGGATGTGGCCTGAGCCCTGGGTGCTCGCCAACTCACCCTCCCTCTCCTCCCCCCTCTCCCCCCTCGTCTCCCCCTCCCTCTCCTCCCTCTCCCCCTCTCCTCTCCTCCCCTCCTCCCCTCCTCCCTCACCCTCCCCCCCCTCTCCCCCCTCCCTCCCTCCTCCCCTCCCCTCCCCCTCCCCCCTCTCTCCCCCCCCCCCCTCCCTCCCCTCCTCCCTCTCCCCCTCCCCCCCTCCCTCCCTCCCTCCTCTCCTCCCCCTCCCTCTCTCCCTCCTCTCTCCTCCCTCTCTCCCCCTCCCTCTCCTCCCCCCTCCCTCTCCCTCTCCTCCTCCTCCTCCCTGCTCCCTCCTCTCCCTCCCTCCTCCTCCTCCCTCACCCTCCTCCTCCTCCTCCCTCTCCCTCTCTCCTCTCTCCTCCCTCCCCCTCTCCCCTCTCCCCTCCCCCTCTCCTCCCTCTCTCTCTCCCCCTCCCCGGCTGCCTCTCACTACACAATGGCCGCTTCTCTGCTGAAATGTCCCGTTCTTGGATCCCTGGAGGTTTGTCCTCCACGACGTCCGGCAGGGAGACGCGCTCTGCAAGCTAAGAGCTGCAGTCCTCCTCTCATTAGCATCAGAAAAGGGGGAATAGCACCCCACCTCTTTTTTTCCATCGCCCCTCTTCCTCCTCATCTCTCCCTGGCGTCGACCCGGAGGAAGGCCGTCGGGCCGTCCGGCTTCACCAGAACACTTTGGGTTGTCGGCCTTTTGAAGGAGGGGGGGATCTCTCAAATACGATAGAGAAAATAAACACAAGTTACCGATCCGATCGAACCGCCGTCCTGTAAGTTCGGTCTCGATGTATTGGATGCAGACCCGCCTGCCCACAGCGGCAGTCGAGGGGTTAATGGAGCAGAACAATATCAACCAGTTGAGAATTTATCAAAATGGAATCAACCGCAACCAAACAGCGGCGTCAGGAAGGCGCCGTGGAGCCGGAAGAGGATGAAGTTGGTTTCCGATCGCTGTGATCGCCTCACTGAGGGACAGAGAACATGTGATCACGAACATGTGATCACGAACATGTGATCACGAACATGTGATCAGGAACATGTGATCACGAACATGTGATCAGGAACATGTGATCACGAACATGTGATCACAAACATGTGATCAAGAACATGTGATCACGAACATGTGATCACGAACATGTGATCACGATCATGTGATCAAGAACATGTGATCACGAACATGTGATCACGAACATGTGATCACGAACATGTGATCACGAACATGTGATCAAGAACATGTGATCACGAACATGTGATCAAGAACATGTGATCAGGAACATGTGATAACGAACATGTGATCAGGAACATGTGATCAAGAACATGTGATAACGAACATGTGATCAGGAACATGTGATCAAGAACATGTGATCAAGAACATGTGATCAGGAACATGTGATCAAGAACATGTGATAATGAACATGTGATCAGGAACATGTGATAACGAACATGTGATCAGGAACATGTGATCAAGAACATGTGATCACGAACATGTGATCAAGAACATGTGATCAAGAACATGTGATCAGGAACATGTGATCAAGAACATGTGATCAGGAACATGTGATCAAGAACATGTGATCAAGAACATGTGATCAGGAACATGTGATCAAGAACATGTGATCAAGAACATGTGATCAGGAACATGTGATCAGGAACATGTGATCAAGAACATGTGATAACGAACATGTGATCAAGAACATGTGATAACGAACATGTGATCAGGAACATGTGATCACGAACATGTGATCAAGAACATGTGATCAGGAACATGTGATCACGAACATGTGATCAGGAACATGTGATCAGGAACATGTGATCAAGAACATGTGATCACGAACATGTGATCAAGAACATGTGATCAGGAACATGTGATCAGGAACATGTGATCACGAACATGTGATCAAGAACATGTGATCAGGAACATGTGATCAAGAACAAGTGATAATGAACATGTGATCAGGAACATGTGATAACGAACATGTGATCAAGAACATGTGATCAAGAACATGTGATAATGAACATGTGATCAGGAACATGTGATAACGAACATGTGATCATTAACATGTGATCAAGAACATGTGATCATTAACATGTGATCAAGAACATGTGATCTGAGCCGTCGATCCCAGCAGGGCATCCAATCCGAACGGCGCAAGCTAGCTGGCCAATGAGCTACGGTTCGACTCCCCTAAATAACCAGCGGCAACTGCAGGCGCAGACAGTCTGTCGCCACGCGGCCGTGGCGACAGCAGGCCGGACGAGACGCCGGGAATAAAAACAGAGCTCGTCACGATGCCGACAGAACCGCCCACAGGCCGGCCTGCTCCGCTGCAGCGAAGACGTCGGCTCCAGAAGGAGAAGTGAAAGAGAAGTTTGGCCTCTCCTCTCAACACCTCGGCTGCTGGTGAGTCATCGCCTCACAGGAACATTCAGCAGCGAGCGACTGACTCAGGCAGCAACAACAGCCTCTCTGCTGCTCGCCGTCCCACGCTTCACCCCCGCTTCACCCCCGCTCACAGAAACACCAGCTCACGGTTCTGGAGCGTCCGGACAGCCGGCAGTGGGTCGGAGGAGCCGGAGAGACCCGCAGGAGCAGATGGACGTCAGAGCGCTCAGCCGGACAGCCGAACATCGATGTTCTGACCCGACATTCCTGGATCGGGCCTGAACCCCAACAACAAGGTTCTGGTGCCGCTGCCCGATAAATCACACGGCTCCCACATGGGCATCAAATGCCAAAGAACTATTCGTAAACATCAGTCAAAGCCACACATTGAGATGATCTTAATTTGAACCACAAGTATTTGTAAAATTAAGACCTTGCGCTTTACCAAAAGAGAAAAAAAGTGGAACCGCAACGTTGGACTGCTGCGTCTCTTCTCTGATGTCAGAGGGCCCAAGGGGCCGAGTCCCTCGTCAGGGACTCTGAAGCCGGGGAGCCAAGGGAACAAGGCTGCCGTCTAGCTGTGGTAGAAACCATGAAGACAAGGTGCATCTTGGGAAGGATCAACCACCAAACCATGATGACGGCCCGCGGACGGAGAGAGAACCGCTTCTGACGGGTCGCGAACCATCATGTCGTTGTTGGGAAGAAGAACAAACGGCGTCATGAGGACAGGAACCTATTCGTCCCTCTTGAAAATCAATTAGACTCAAGTTTTCCATTGAAGCCTCTAAGATTTGGAGGAATCAAGAAACACTTTCACAATAACAGTCTGTTCCAGATCCTAAATATCGCCACGAGACGGGAACGAAATCTGATCAAAGTTGCTGAGCAGATACTAAAATATCGATATTCTAACAGGCGGCCAATTTGAATCCTATTCGAAAACTTCAAAGACACTTGAAACCATAAAGCTCAAGTGGGACCACGGCCTATCTCTCCCACAAACACACACATGGCAAACGTTCCCAGGAAGTAAACACACCAGTGTGTGTGTGCACAGAAACCCCTTCCTGTTTTCAAAGTGTTTGGGAACTCAATCAAAAGACACGAGGTTTAGGATTTACATCTGTGGCCTTTTATGTGTGCGGCCTGCAGGAGGCCAGCTGCAGCAGAGAGCTCCCACAAGCTGCAGCACGGCCAGAACAAGACCCACAACACCCGGAGCTCTGGCCGCTGGACATCTGAGGCTCCACGAGAAGACGAGCCGTCGGGATGAGGAGGAGGCCAATCTGCATGGCATATATCCACTTTAAAATCAAGACATGTAGATGTGCTCTAAAGACACTGCTGACATTCACGCCAGTTTATGCTCGCTCCGAAAATACTTGAAGAGGAAATGAGAATTATAAGAGGGAAGTGGCTCGGGTTTAAAATACACAGAATCCGGGCCTACATGTGTCCATGGGAATGGAACGGTCCACCTCTATACAAGGCCTGTTCAGTCACAGGCTGACACAGTGGAGCATTGTCGTCAATCACACAGACAATACGACAGCTTCTCGTGGAACAAGCAGGCACTGGGGCGGAAATATTCTACACGCTAAATAACTTTTAGGATTGTTCAACTTTTGCCTTCCGTAAATACGCTGGACTGGAGAGAAGTGTCACGTAAACACCGGTATTCCTTCAACAGGCGTATCTCAGACGTCTCTAATGGGAGAACAGGCCGCTCCCCAGAAAGAGGTCAATGCTGTCACAAGTGCCTCATGTCAAATATCACATCTCAATGGTCTGTGTTCAGCACCGTCGTCACGGCAACACTTCCCCAAAAGAATACAGAAGCAAAACCAGAGCCGTGTTCAGCTCAGACTCGGCCAGAGGTCAGACCTCTCGTTCGGGGACGCCACGCGCTCACGAGGTCGCATCAACAACCCCAAATAACACCGGCTGTAAGAAAAGAGGAAAGAAAGGTCCAGGAAATGATGTAGTTTAACATCAAGGCCACAGGATACGGGCCGTCACCCCGGCCCTGAAGCACGAGCCCGGCAGCCGAGGAGCTTCATGACGGGGTTGTTTGGGCGGAATGTGTTGGGAACGCAGCAGGAAGGGGAGGAACAGCCCTCAGGTGATCAGACCACGACACCCACATGGGCAGAGAGAACGCCGAGCTGTCAAATCACACAGACACACCTGGCTGGAACAGACCAGCCTGCAGGACGCCATGAGGCCGACGCTCCACTCGCCCTCAGCGATGGGAAAGGGACGAGGAACTAACCCACCCCCTGTGGATGCTCCTTCATGGTACAGTCCGTACACAGACTGATGAGCAGAGGAGCCGCCACGAGTCGCTCATTCTAACCCATTTCGTGTTTTGTGAAGACAACTCTGGTTTAAAATCCACAAATGTGTAAAAAACAAACAAGCTTGCCCCACAACGGCTGAAGAGCGTCTCCATCCCTCAGAGGGACCAGCACAGCGCCGCCCTGGTGGTGAGGACACACATGTAAGAGAAGACATTCAGCAGAGACGCTGTGATGACCCTCCGACTTCTCCCAGCATGACCATTGTCCTCGTTTGAAAAATTCACATTGACCTTACGTCACACACACACACAACTAAACCTGCGAGGCTTTGAGCGCCTCGTGTCACCTCGGCCTTGTGAGCAGAGCTGCACCGAGGCCAGGGAGCATGTTCTCAGTGTGTGTGTGTGCGTGTGTGTGTGTGTGTGTGTGTGTGTGTGTGTGTGTGTGCGTGTCCAGCAGCTCGGCAGCCATCTTTCAGACTAAACCACATCTATGTTCACGCTGCAAGGAGCGTCACACGTCCCCGTTGTTCGTTTGGACAGTGAAGGAGAATCAAAAAAATAGAACCAAGATTTATAAGTTCTGTATATTCAAAAGAAAAGGGTGACGTCTTTATTTCTTTTTTTAGGATTTAGCAAGTGACTCACCATCAGAATGTATCTGATCAATGGGAAATTAAAATAAAATAAAGAAAAAGAATTTGCAACCGGGAAAATATTTTTAGATTATCAGATTTTGAAAAAGAAAAAAGTAAATAGCAATAAGAACAACATCTTTGATCTTGTTCTTCCTTTTGTGAATGGGTGGCTCATCAGTGAAAGCACACAGCAGAGACTCTGTCTGGATCAGACAACACACACAAGGTGGAATCACAGCAACGATGTTCGGATCCCTTCGCCATCTGAGCTGCTGCCGTCATGCCGTGTGGAACAAGCAGCGACCGCAGCATCACACCACCGCCGTGGTCGTCGTTCCCACAGCGAGGGCCCTGGGGGCCCCGGAGACGTCCCTGAGATTATTGCAGTCCCAGCTCATTCTGGAATGGATGCGTTTCAATGTAATTCCTCTCACTGGAGGTCAGCATGACGAGAACATGTTGAATGTTTATCTATTTGACGGCTTGATACGAGGAAAAGAAATTCCGTGACGTATGTTACATAAAACCCAGAAGTGTAGTTCAAGGACAGGGTTAGGGTTAGGCCTCCATGCATTCAATCAATCCCATGTAGGCCACGGATAGATGGAGGGGGACATGGTGTCCACACTGAACCACGGCACTGGAGAGAAGAGAGAAGAGAAAAGAGAAGAGAAGAGAGAAGAGAGAATAATAATAATAATAAATCAAATTTCTATAGCGCTTTTCATAATACTCAAAGACGCTTTACAACACATAATTTAAAATTTTCTAAAAGCTATGCATTAAAAATTACAATAAAAACAAACGATAAAAGCAAATAAGAACGTTCAGAGCAACAATCACACATTCAAAGCAGTTTTGAGAAGAGAGAAGAGAGAAGGGAGAAGGGAGCATGTGACTTCCTCTGTGACACATGAAGAGAGGACAAATCCTCAGAGATAGTGAGAAGCTCCGGTTTAAAATAAAACACGCATACGTGTGTGTGTGTGTGTGTGTGTGTGTGTGTGTGTGTGTGTGTGTGTGCGCGCGCGCTCGGGTTAGCCGTGTTGTGCACTGTCCAGTCGGCGCAGGCGCGTGACCGCGGTGTCGTCGGTGCAATGCAGCGCCCAGGCTGTGAATGGGCAGCAGGTACTTTATGAATGGCGGGATCACGTGACCGCAGCACCTCCCGGAGCAGATCCTTCTCACCGTCAACAAGCGCACACCCGGGATCGGCCTCAGAACCCGCGACATGCGACGGGCGCGACGTGTCCGGAAACACCCGAGCACGGAGCGCGTGACCCGAGCCTCGCGAGGACTCGAGCGCGACGCCTTTCAAGCGCTTTTATGAATGGAGATGGCGATATGTAAATGAGTGTGATTGAGAAAAAAAATGGCATCTTCAGCCTCTCAACGATCACACTGCCGCGAGGAGGCGGAGGATTCTGTTAAATTAAATAAAAGGCAAAATACAAACATATGATCCGCTCGATTATAATCGATGATTATGAAATCATGGCGGAAAACAGTCACAGCTCTGATCAGATGGACTAGACACGGCCTGTTGAGACTGGATCATCGCTGTGTACTTGTGTACACATACATACACCGAGTGATGCACTACCAGTCTATAAGCAATGATAACTATCCTGGGTGTATTATTTATTATTGATATGATCTTCCTGCTAAATGAACGATGTGCAGGCAGCGCATGAATAAACCTCGACACACGTTGGCCTGATATGAACGATCAGTCCATGTTGTTCACACATAGAAGACAGGTTATTCAGAAGGAGATCCTGTCACCCAGATGCCACTCGGGATGCATCATCCCTCCTGTGTCTCTGTGGTGACCCACAGAGAGAAGATGCTCCTGGCCCACAGAAGATGCTCCTGACCCACAGAGAGAAGATGCTCCTGGCCCACAGAAGATGCTCCTGACCCACAGAGAGAAGATGCTCCTGACCCACAGAAGATGCTCCTGGAGGAGGCAGCGTGGGGACAGGTCGGCTCCCCGCTAACCTTGTTGTTGCAGAGCATGGAGTCGAGTGCACACGGTACTTACTCGTTGTTTGGATTTGTTGAATCTTCACTCATTTTTTTCCTCACGGGGATCCGGATCCTATCGATAGCCTCGACGCCGCAGTGACGGCGGGATAAAGCAGCTCAGGACTCAGCATGTTGCTCCGCGCGCGGCGGTGCGCCCTGCTCCGGGCCGGCGCTGCGCGGCGCACGATGCGCGCTCCTCATGCCGCACGAAGCGTCCCTCCCGACGGAGCTAGCTGCCCGTTAGCCTCGCTGCCTGCAGCCGACGTTAAACCGCGAGGAGCAAAGACAGCCGCTGCTTCATGGTGTCCTCCCTGGAAGTAAAATCCGACCCCAACAAACGGGCCATCCTCCCGCGGCTCGGAGCGTCGACACGCCAACACGAACCGATCCACACGAACACCGCGAATAGATCCTCAACGCCCCGCTGGTGGCGGACTCGCGTGCGGCGGGTTATTTACGGAGCATCCATTCGCCAACTTCAGGTCCCGGACTGGAGGAGCGGCGCGGCGGCGTCAACGTGTCCGCGGCTCCGGGGAAGGCATCCGACACCCAGAAGCTTCCGCTGCGCTCGAGACGGGGTCTGCTGCGGGAAGTAGACCCATCAACACGCGCGCGCTGCTCCGGGAGTCGGTGGACATCTGCTTTCATCGAACTCCATTTTCAACTCGGGGGGAATGAAACATCGGAAAACTGGGCGGATGAGTCGACCCTCGCTCGAGAAAATTAGATCCTTCCGCGACGTAGTAAAAACATCAAACTGTGTGGATTAACTGAGATCAAGCAGCGCGACGGGTCACGTGTCGTGGAGCAGAACCGGGTCCGGCTCCGTCCCGCGGGTCCGGGGAGCCGGAGGCGGCGGATAACGAGCGGTTATGTCCAAAGTTGACCTAAAGTAGTCCCCGCACTTCCCAAAAGAAGTTTCCCTTCAATCACGCATTGATACGAGAGGGAAGCGTCTGTGCGATAGCACGCGAAGTAGAGCCTCGGAGGAGGACTCCATTAGAACTGCTGCTGGGTCCACAGCTCCACCGCAGCCGAACCGGTACCAGCTGCGCTCATGCTGTCGGAATGCTCACGTGCACCAGCACGTGGATCACATCAGTATTGTTGTGTTATAGCCAGGAACGTGTCATCATTGTGTTTGTATTCAATGTGTAATACATATATTACACATGCGCAAAGATAGAATGGTCATTCACAAAAATAATTGTATGAACCACGCATGTCATCTATTCTGGGGGCTGGTTTGAAATCACAGTGTGGTATTGTTTTAGGAATGCAAGGTCTGTAAAGATAAATAAAGCATGAGTCACGTGATTAGCCTCTGCTACTTAGCCACACAAGGGGTCTGATCCCGTCTCCATGCAGGTGAAGCTGCCTCTCCCCAGGCAGCAGGAGCTCCATCCACAGCACAACACCTCCAGAGCAGCCACAACACGCCATGCTGCCGGAGCACCGACGAATCTCATTTGCAAATGTGTTAAAAGCCTCGCAGAGCGAATCGCTGGCCTGGTTGCGTAAGACTTAAATGCTGTTGGATTTCTGTGCTGTGTGGAATGGCAGGAGATCAGGCTGGTTCTGCCTGGTTGTCATGGTGACAGCATGTTGTGTGAGAAGTCTCTTTGTGTTTCTCTTTCATCGAGCTTGTGACACAGCCTGATGCTGCAGCAACATAGAACATCCCTCTGTGTCAGGTCTTTACTCAGGACCCCCAGACGGCGCCCTGACAGCGCCGTGCACTTCCTGTGCTGTTTGATGGGACTTCCTGCCAGAGGTGTGCTCTGCTGTCCCGAGGGCAAAGGGGGATTGGCTCTTGGGAGTGTTTACTCACCAGACTACAGATGTTTGATATGAATGGCATGTGTGCTTATTTACATTTAAAAGTAAGTTACACAAAAGTCTCCCATTGGTTAATCGAGTTACAGAAGACTTTGACTAAATATGTCCGTTGTCTTCCCCGTGGTCGTGATGGAGCTCACAGGTTGTTTCAAACAGAGCGGTACGAAGACCACTCGTGTCCCACTGGCATGCTACTGTCCTTCAGAGGACTCAGAGTTCAGGAAGTCGGCCTTCTTCCTCCTCCCACCACTGTGGCCGTGGAGTGTGTGTTTCCTCACTGCAGTGTACTTAAATAAGGCAGCAGGATGTTGAGCTCACTGAGGCGTCCCTTGACTTCCCTCACTAAGTGCAATCAAGGTCATCACAATTCTCTTTAGGACGGCAAACAGTCGAACATTCCCGTATTACCAACAAGCAACCGCAGCACAAAGGATGTTCGGTCAACACAAACCGGATCCAGCTGAGCAGCACCATCAGAACCTTCACCTTCAGGAAGAGGGCAGAACATTAGCAGATCTTAGTTTGATGGGATTTGTGTGTTTATTATTTTATAGTAATGACCTAAGTTACACTCATTCTGCTTTTCCTTATATTCGCCTTGTTGTTCCACGCATGAACTCCAGAGAGGACTGTGATGCTTACAGGGGATGTTGTGCAGAAATGTGACTGAACTCAAACGAACAAATCGACAATTCAAAGACAAACGTGTCAACATTTAAAAACAAATTAAAAATATGAAAATAAATTCACCACCGACAGTGATGAGAGGACAACCACAACAAGCGGATTCACTGCCTGGCCCACGATGGCTGTGATGGCACGGCGTGCGTAAACACAGGTGACGAGCAGCCAGGCCTCAGGTCACCGGCGGAGACGTGAAGGCCTCTCAGAGTGAAAGGCCGGAGATGGTTTCTGACAGCTCTTTGTAAAGAACCTCATCTCAGGATCCACTGCCCGACAGGAGGGACCTCCCTCCTTGTCCACGCGTCTCGGAACGACAGTTCCATTTGTTCTCCAGTGGAAGAGTTTCAGGCCCGTGGAGCGTCCCTCTCCGGTCCGTTTGTGGTTCCCCTCGGACAACGACACCAGATTCACCGTAATCTTGGCCAAGAGGTGTGGCTTAAACAAGAGGTGCCTGGCAGCGGGACACAGCCGTGCATACCTGTGATTTGTGTGTTCCTGGCCTCGGAAGCCTGTAACTTTCAGGCACGCTAATTGTAGGGTGCCGAGTAGAAAAGGTGTCGTGGCTGCAGGGGGAG
Organism: Pseudoliparis swirei; assembly: GCF_029220125.1. Lineage (NCBI taxonomy): Eukaryota > Metazoa > Chordata > Actinopteri > Perciformes > Liparidae > Pseudoliparis > Pseudoliparis swirei. The sequence continues at coordinate 25,386,789 of NC_079398.1, read as the reverse complement.
GAAGTGTGAGGGCCGCTCCTCCTGCCTGGGTGTTTCTGCACATGACCAGCGTGGAGCTCAAGATGGAAACATGGACTGCAGCTTCATCAGCCGCATTAAACTGAGATCTGTGAGTCCAGCAGCATGCAGGAGGGGATTTTATGTTTCAAGATTGTCTTCGATGAGAGATGGATATGGATAACCAGATGAGGAAACGGCTCTTGTGCCCATCAGGATATTGGTTCAGATGAAAGGTCATGAGGAACACATGTTGAAGTTGTGTCTGTTGTTAGAATGTGAACTAAGTGCGTCTTCAAAGCCCCACTGAGGTGTGTCTTCACTGTGTTTAGAATGAACACTTACCCAAAGTGGAGCACTACACCTTACAGTACATTTAGTTTTAGTTTGACAATTTTGCATTCCACGCGTCACTCCACTTTGGATGTGCTGTTAGGGTGAAAACTAGGCTTTTTAACAGTTGTTGTTGGAGATCGGCTCGCCACTAAATCTGTACCGGTCGCTAACGTCTCAACTACAAAAATGGGAAACTCAATTGGTTTCAGCTCTTTCAGGACCGAAGACTGTTACTTCCTATTGTTGCCTGCTGTGCGTGGGCTTGATGGAAACCTGATCTCCTGGGGAAGCTGTGTTTAGGGTGAGGTGGACCGGCCTTTGTTGCTGCCTGAGGGGTGTTTATTTGGGCGGCTTCAGTTGGCTTCCCTGTAATCATCCTCCAGCCTCACAGGATAGAGGGGATTAATGAAGACGTTGGAGGGGAAGTTACAGATGACTGTTTACCATTATTATGGGGATGAGTAGGAGCGGCATGAGAGACGTGGTTGTGTGTGGACATTTCTGTACATCGGATTTAAAGGAACAGTTTGCTTTCATGCCAAGAGTTCGAGGAGAAGATTGATCCCATTCTCGTGTTAGCAACCTGTTAGCTTAGCATTGGAACAAATGCTGGAATAAGCTAGCACAGCCAAGCAAGACCACGGCACCTCCACATGTGTTGTTTTACAATTTAGATGGTGTAAGAATAAAACAAATGTGCATAATGGGTGGTGCTTTATGATTGTGGCCGATTTAATTAACTTTGGAAGGATCCAGGCTCGCTGTTTCCTGTCTTTGTGCTAAGCTAAGCTAACCACCCGCAGGCTTCTTCCCGTCGGTATCGATCCCGTCATCTAGCGCTCGCCCCAACGCAATATCACTGAAATATGTAGGTCAAACGCTTTTTTCTTGACATGCTTTGATTTCCCAACATTGCAAATATGAAATTAAGTTAAATGTGGTGAATCCTTAAGATTCCTTGATGATAGAATATGGAAACATGGAATTTTGAGTGAGACTTTCCAGGATGAAATGCTGCTTCATGTGGATGTGGTGCTGAGTTCATTGTGCGTATGCAATGGAGAAAAACACTAATACAGTTTGTTTAGCCGGAAATATAACCCGACGCTCCAACTCTATACATAATGCAGTCCGTTGGCTGAGGAAGAGTCAGACTCCTCATGTTGGATCCTCTTCCTGTCCCAGAGCATCCTTCATGCAGCAACGCCTCCATACGGCCTGGTCTGAGACTGGAGGTCCATGACCCCCCGACGGCCTCCTCCACTTAATCCCCCCGCTCATCTGGGGCCAGCAGCACCATGAAGAGTTGCATTGTCCACAGATTATTTGATTGTTTTCAGATGTTGAAGCTTTGCTACACAAAAGGGGAAGAACAGGATTTGTCCAAAAACCCTCGGCTACTTGGCCAGTGGATGGACACACGGGGGCTCAGGAGGGACACACAGGAGGGGGGCTCAGGAGGAGGGACACACGGGGGAGACACACACACAGGGAGGGGAGGGACACACACACACGGGGAGGGGGGGGGGCTCAGGGAGGGGACACACGAGTCAGGAAGTGACCCCTGCGATGCCAGATTACAAACAATGTGCTCTCTCAACTTCGGCTCTTCGCTTAGGAACATACCATTAGCGCCGCAGCCAAAGGGGTGGCGCCAGTGAGAGGCAGGAAGGACGGTCTCAGCCCCCTCCCTCCCTCTTTCCCTCCCTCCCTCTCTCCCTCCCTCCCTCCCTCCCTCCTGCTGCATCCATTCAGAGAGTCGGAGGGAGGAGGGGGAGTCGGGCCAGGGAGGCACTTCACTGATGAAAAGTCTCCACATGGAAAAGGATGAGAAGTGGGCTGAGGGGGGGGGGTAGACTCGCGCTACCAGCAGACATGAAACGGGATGTAAAGGAGGAGAGAGGGAGGGAGGAGGAGGAAGGGGATAAGGAGGGAGGAGAAGGAGGAGAGAGGGAGGGAGGAGAAGGAGGAGAGAGGGAGGAGGAGGAGGAAGGGGATAAGGAATGCGAGAATAGGGGAAGTAAGCGCAACGCGAGGGAGAAATGCCAGAGAGCGCTGGTCTGACCGCTGGAGTCTCGTGCAGCGTGGAACCAACAACCTCTCTGATGGCCGCGGAGCTGCTGCTCGGGGTCGAGCCTCACGTCGCCGGAACACACACACACACACACACACACACACACACACACACACACACACACACACACACACACACACACACACACACACACACACACACACACACACACACACACACACACACACACACACACACACGTGTTAGTCACGCAGCGTCTGAGCTCCAGGCTGCGCGTCCAGCTCCTCTTTAAATAGCTCCGCCTCCAACAGGAAGTCCATCTTTCATCCTGCAGAGAGGAGCATGTGTGTGTGAGGAGTGTGTACCTGTGGACGTTGTGTGTGTAACATTGGCGTGGTTGTGTATATGTTGTGTACATCCTCACACACTGTAGCAGAGTGCTCTATGAACACGTGTACGCATGTACGGCCCATTCATTCAGTATATTTGTGATAAGTGTGTGTTTCTTGTGTGTTGTTTGTCTGAATGTGTGTGTTCTGGAACGCACCTGTCCTGATAGGCAGAGGAATGCTGAACACCGTCTCTCGCCCAGGGAGGCGGGGCTGGAATGAGGCCCAGGCCCTTCTCTCCACTGCACAGGAGGGCTGCAGGTTCACACACACACACACACACACACATATACACACACACATACACACACACACACACGTGTATATATGAGTGTGTGTGTTTCCGTGTGTGTGTATGTATGTGTGTGTATGTATGTGTATGTGTATGTGTGTGTGTGTGTAGTGTGTGAAGGCACATGCTTGAATGAACAAACTTCTCTCAAGTGCAACCTGAGAGACGTTCATTTTCCTTCTGAGCAGGAGCTGTGTGTTCATTGCTTCACGCGTTGTTCTGAAGTCGCTCCATGGAGCTGCAAATACCACCAGAACCTCTCCAGACCTCCTGCCCCTCCACCCACTCACCCAGACAGAACCTCTCCAGACCTACTGCCCCTCCACCCACTCACCCAGACAGAACCTCTCCAGACCTCCTGCCCCTCCACCCACTCACCTAGACAGAACCTCTCCAGACCTACTGCCCCTCCACCCACTCACCTAGACATAACCTCTCCAGACCTCCTGCCCCTCCACCCACTCACCCAGACAGAACCTCTCCAGACCTACTGCCCCTCCACCCACTCACCCAGACAGAACCTCTCCAGACCTACTGCCCTCCACCCACTCACCCAGACAGAACCTCTCCAGACCTACTGCCCCTCCACCCACTCACCCAGACAGAACCTCTCCAGACCTACTGCCCCTCCACCCACTCACCCAGACAGAACCTCTCCAGACCTACTGCCCCTCCACCCACTCACCCAGAGACACTCCCTGACGGTCAAGTCCTCCACACACAGCCTCCGAGCAACCTGCTCATAATTGACTCTCTATGGCACCAACATCTAGTCTTCAGATTCAAACCACAAGGCAGATTGTGTTGTAGAAACAAACAATTGCAACATGTCTTGTCTCCACATGTCTTGGCTGCCCCCTGAGAGCTGCTGGATGAACACACCAAGCTAAAGTCAAAGTAACAAGGATATACACGTTGATGTAAATCCACAGCAGGATGTCAGCGGTCCCTCTCCCTGTGTGGTGGGCCGTTTAAATGCTCTTCCTCCTCTCTGAGGCCGTCCTCCTGCCTCTGGCTCCCTTCATCGCTCTCAGATCAAAGAGTTCATTAAAGAGGAGGTATGGGGGAAGTCGGCCTCGGTGGTTTACATGCCGCCTTTTTCTGGGGCCTTGACTATCTGACTATCCTGATGAAGTTCAGCTATCCTGGAAGCCAAATCCATGGGAAGATGTTTGATGGATTGGTCTAGATAAGTCACTTTAACACAACTTCTTTTCTTTCTTGAAAGCAAGGTCCAAAACTATAAAAGCTCTGCTTGAGTAAGTTTGGCCACTTGGGAAGGAAAATATACCACAAAACCTCTGGCTGCAGTCCCAGGATAGAAGATCACTCTAAAGTCACCAAAATGTCTATATTTTATTTATTTATTTGAAAAAAGAGGAACTATATACATGTGTGTATATATATATATATATATATAAAGATGGTCCACATAGTGCCGTCATTCAGAGCCAATTTACTGCATGGCAGTCTTGAGACTTGCAGAGTCAATTGATTTTTATATTGCTTTTTTGATCTTTCACACAGCGCCAGGATCTCTGGACTGTTTTCTCAAATGGAGGAAATAAACAGGGTCTGTACGTTTGTTTTAAAGAGGGAGGGGGAATGAGAATATGATAATACAGAAAGGACACGGAGGAGAACAACGGACACGGTCGAGGGAGACGAGGGTATGGAGTCATTCTACTGTTGGAGCCTGTTGCATTGACTCTGAGGGTATGGGAGTCATTCTACTGTTGGAGCCTGTTGCATTGACTCTGAGGGTATGGAGTCATTCTACTGTTGGAGCCTGTTGCATTGACTCTGAGGGTATGGAGTCATTCTACTGTTGGAGCCTGTTGCATTGACTCTGAGGGTATGGAGTCATTCTACTGTTGGAGCCTGTTGCATTGACTCTGAGGGTATGGAGTCATTCTACTGTTGGAGCCTGTTGCATTGACTCTGAGGTATGGAGTCATTCTACTGTTGGAGCCTGTTGCATTGACTCTGAGGGTATGGAGTCATTCTACTGTTGGAGCCTGTTGCATTGACTCTGAGGGTATGGAGTCATTCTACTGTTGGAGCCTGTTGCATTGACTCTGAGGGTATGGAGTCATTCTACTGTTGGAGCCTGTTGCATTGACTCTGAGGGTATGGAGTCATTCTACTGTTGGAGCCTGTTGCATTGACTCTGAGGGTATGGAGTCATTCTACTGTTGGAGCCTGTTGCATTGACTCTGAGGGTATGGAGTCATTCTACTGTTGGAGCCTGTTGCATTGACTCTGAGGGTATGGAGTCATTCTACTGTTGGAGCCTGTTGCATTGACTCTGAGGGTATGGAGTCATTCTACTGTTGGAGCCTGTTGCATTGACTCTGAGGGTATGGAGTCATTCTACTGTTGGAGCCTGTTGCATTGACTCTGAGGGTATGGAGTCATTCTACTGTTGGAGCCTGTTGCATTGACTCTGAGGTATGGAGTCATTCTACTGTTGGAGCCTGTTGCATTGACTCTGAGGGTATGGAGTCATTCTACTGTTGGAGCCTGTTGCATTGACTCTGAGGGTATGGAGTCATTCTACTGTTGGAGCCTGTTGCATTGACTCTGAGGGTATGGAGTCATTCTACTGTTGGAGCCTGTTGCATTGACTCTGAGGGTATGGAGTCATTCTACTGTTGGAGCCTGTTGCATTGACTCTGAGGGTATGGAGTCATTCTACTGTTGGAGCCTGTTGCATTGACTCTGAGGGTATGGAGTCATTCTACTGTTGGAGCCTGTTGCATTGACTGTGGCCTGAAGGCCACAGCGGAGCCGTTCCCTCTGAACCTCATGTGGGCCGGCAGCAGCAGTGGCTGCAGAGCTCTGGTGTCACTCAGAGCTGCTGCTCGGATTGTCTCGAATGATTTCCACTTGTTTACATCCCATTGTTTATTGTTCACGTCTGCAGAGCGGGACAGTGGAGCTGCACGGACACGTGAGCAGATGAATACGGTTTGAGGTCCCAGCCGATCCGACCTGCGCACATGAGGAGTGCGCTCATGCGCTTGTGATGGATTGTTTGTACATGGGAAAGTGGAAGAGATCACGTGTAACATGGAGGTGTGAATGAACAAGCAGCAGCCATGTTGCTAAGAGAAACCTGAACCGCCTCATTGCCAGTGCTTTAGTATACAGCGCCCTCTAGTGGGCAACAGTAGTAAGTCATGTTCATTATGTGCAACAGAATATTGAAGCACAAGTCCATGTTGTTTTGATCAAGAAGGCGAAAAAGAGATGGAGCCAGAAACCAAGGAGGTTAAATTAAGACTTGAGTGTTGCAATGTATTGACAAGCTGTGATGAACTATAACTTATATTGATCAGATGATCGTTGATGGGGACGGTGCCAGCCCAGAGTCAAAGACGAGGCTTTCACGGGTTGAACGGAAGGTTCTCCTCCAGCTTCAGAAACAACTCACAGACGACCGTGTTGTGACGTGTGTGGTTAGCGCCCCCTTGTGGTTGATGATGGATTGTTCATGAAACTAGTCTGCTCAAAGCACGAGGGATGTGTATCAAGCTGAAGTGATGGCAGCATAAGCGTGTTGCTCATATTATTAGCTGCTGTCGTTTATTACGTTCAACATGAAATAAGCTTCTTTTCAGCTGGAAAAGGTTCAGGCAGCTATGTGACGTGGGCTAGTTTAATATAGCAGTACCCAGCTTATTACCAATAAGAATATCCTGTGCATCAATTCAACACTTAGACCAACACGGTCCGACCAGCAGGTGGACAACTCCGACTTCAGCCGTCATTTCCATGAGTCTGCATCATCTGCAGCGCATTGGAGGTTCCTCATGAATACATGACGATCATTGCTCATCATCTCCCTGCACCTGTGTACATACACACACCATATTACATCATAGAGCACTTTTGTGTTGTATATTTGTATATGTACATATATATTTTGTTTTGTATTTTACTCTGTATACTTCTATATCTTTCATCCCTGTTTTTAATATATATATATATTTTATTTTTATTTTTTTACATTCTTATTCTTGTGTGTTTGGTTTATTGGTGCTGCTACTGTTACAACAAATTTCCCCTTGGGGATTAATAAAGTATATATCTATCTATCTAACACGTCATAGATGTATTTGAGCTAACTTACTATATCCTATAACTTTCTATTCTTTGAGTCATCGTAGGAACACAACAGTGTGACAGCTCTGCATCATGTTGGTGTTCCAGGAAGACAACATGAACAACAACAGGGCACAACTAAAGGAATGCACGTCCCTTATTGGTATGTTATTAGTTACACCTATGTGCCCAAATAATGCTATTCCTATCCTGCCCACCAGTGGGCAGTGTGCTCCACCTGGACAGGTAAAGACTCCCACCTGGTTGTGCGTCAGGAGCTCCACCGACAGTCTGCTCAATAATCTCCTTCCTGTGGATTCCTGTTCAGATCAGACAGACATTGTGCCGGCGAAGGCGGCATCGACCCGACATGCAGTCAGAAGGATTCACTGCTCCACCTCGTGGTCTGAGGACCACCAATTAACCAGAAGAAGAAGAAGAACGAGACTCATTGGGCCGCCGGGGAGCACGTGACCCAGATCACACGCGAGTCAAATTGTCACAAAACAATAGAAATGGGGACTATTGTCAAAATGCGGAAGCGTTTGTACTTACGGCCTTCAACACAGAAACAAAAACATTTTGAAGAAAGAAGTGTGGAAGTGATCTCCCTAATTATCGCCAAGCTGCGAAGAAGAAGAGCAGGAGGAGGAGGAGGAAGAAGAAGAAGAAGAGGTGAGTGTAATTGGCTGCAGCTGCTGGCCCAGTGTCCACTTCCTGGGCGTCTTCGAAACGGTCAAGCTCACCGGAGTCAAGCTCACCGGAGTCAAGCTCACCGGAGTCAAGCTCACCGGAGTCAAGCTCACCGGAGTCAAGCTCACCGGAGTCAAGCTCACCGGAGTCAAGCTCACGAGTCAAGCTCACAGTCAAGCTCACAGTCAAGCACGGAGTCAAGCTCACGGAGTCAAGCTCACGGAGTCAAGCTCACGGAGTCAAGCTCACGGAGTCAAGCTCACCGGAGTCAAGCTCACCGAGTCAAGCTCACGGAGTCAAGCTCGGAGTCAAGCTCACCGGAGTCAAGCTCACGAGTCAAGCTCACCGGAGTCAAGCTCGAGTCAAGCTCACGAGTCAAGCTCACGAGTCAAGCTCACGGAGTCAAGCTCACCGAGTCAAGCTCACCGAGTCAAGCTCACCGGAGTCAAGCTCACGAGTCAAGCTCACCCGAGTCAAGCTCACGGAGTCAAGCTCACCGGAGTCAAGCTCACGGAGTCAAGCTCACCGGAGTCAAGCTCACGGAGTCAAGCTCACGAGTCAAGCTCACGAGTCAAGCTCACGAGTCAAGCTCACGGAGTCAAGCTCACGAGTCAAGCTCACCGGAGTCAAGCTCACCGGAGTCAAGCTCACCGGAGTCAAGCTCACGAGTCAAGCTCACCGGAGCTCACAGTCAGGCTCACCGAGTCAGGCTCACGAGTCAGGCTCACGGTCAGGCTCACAGGGAGTCAGGCTCACCGGAGTCAGGCTCACCGGAGTCAGGCTCACCGGAGTCAGGCTCACCGGAGTCAGGCTCACCGGAGTCAGGCTCACCGGAGTCAGGCTCACCGGAGTCAGGCTCACCGGAGTCAGGCTTTGTTCCTCCAGGGGGATCCAGCCCAGCTGGGCGAACACAGTGTGTCCTGCACAGTGTGGTATTAAATATGAAGTATGACGACAGTGTCAAACAAAAGTCACACCGTTTTTCAATATTTCTTTACCTGCAGCACATGTTTTATATTTTACATTTGCACTATATATTTGCACGTTGTGGTGTAAAATCAGTGGTGTAACGAAGTAGAAGTACTTCGTTACTTTACTTAAGTAGTTTTTTTGGGTATCTGTACTTTATTTTACTACTTATATTTCTGTTTACTTTTACTTTTACTTCACTACATTTTGCAATGAAAACTTGTACTTTTACTCCGATACATTTCCCCTGAAACAGTATCGTTACTACGGAAAAAAATAATCATGAGAAACATCGGGGACTGTTGTGGAACACGCCGCAGCGCACCTGAACGCAGCACATCGGGGACTGTTGTGGAACACACCGCAGCGCACCTGAACGCAGCACGAGCACCAGGTTGGGGATCAGTGGTCCTTGCCGCGTTCTTTCTCTTCCCAGTGATGCCCAGGATGCGAGCGAGCGGCTACAGATACGACTCATTTCATGTGGAGCAGCAATGGAAGCTACTCCAACAACCACGGGGACCAAGATCAACGTCCGTGGCCATATTTGGGCGAACTCTTTTCTTTTGTCGGAGTGAAAGTTTCTTCCTACCGGATGAAGTGCCTCTTATGCCGACCGAAAGCTACGGAGATACTGGCCTTCAACAACTCACCAACCTCAGGAAACACATTGAGGTAAATTAAGATTAATCCCATGAGTCGCAACGTTAATGTTTAGTCATCATAAACCTGTTAAGATATCTAGCAGCGTTGTCCTCAGGATTGGAGTAAGTTATATCTTTGGCAGGAGGGGGGGAGGCAGGTGTCTGATTGTCCTACGCATGTTGTACGTTAGGCGAACGTTCGCTAGCTATCGTCAATTAAATGAGACAATTAGCGTGAGTGCAGCAGACGGATCTCTAGCGAGTTAATGAGCTGAAGAAGTGTTGACAGTTGTGTGAGAATTTGTTGATTTGAGTCGTCTTAGCTATAATATAATGCTAATCATTACAGCATTATTATAATTATTTGTATTAATATTATAAGAGTGACGGTCCAGTAATGGCGACGATATTGATTTGGGACTTGTTGTGTTTAACTACAGAGATACAAGTACATATTCACAAATCAACTCTGGATGCACGGACAATGCATGAAACTAAATGTATAAACTTCAAATTAAAACAAACTATTTTGTACAAAACTTTAGGTTGGGGTCATGACATGTTAGGAAGTGTTATTAATTCTATCATGACTATAATACTCTCTCTTTATTTCAGGAATGGACTACATCAAGCAGCACATGGAAGAACCCTCCCTGCAGCTAGGTGATGCCACCAGGTCCAGTTCATCTGATGAAGAGGACTTCTTCTTCGTCATCTCAAGCGCATGACAGCAGCAAACAGCTGGATGGAGACGTGGATCACGTTGACTTGCTGAAATGCTTCCCAACTGTGTGCTGCTGTCTGTGAAGCTAGACACACTCTACCTGCACCAGGGCCTGTGAAGCTAGACACACTCTACCTGCACCATCAGGGCCTGTGAAGCTAGACACACTCTACCTGCACCAGGGCCTGTGAAGCTAGACACACTCTACCTGCACCATCAGGGCCTGTGAAGCTAGACACACTCTACCTGCACCAGGGCCTGTGAAGCTAGACACACTCTACCTGCACCATCAGGGCCTGTGAAGCTAGACACACTCTACCTGCACCAGGGCCTGTGAAGCTAGACACACTCTACCTGCATCAGGGCCTGTGAAGCTAGACACACTCTACCTGCACCAGGGCCTGTGAAGCTAGACACACTCTACCTGCATCAGGGCCTGTGAAGCTAGACACACTCTACCTGCACCAGGGCCTGTGAAGCTAGACACACTCTACCTGCACCATCAGGGCCTGTGAAGCTAGACACACTCTACCTGCACCAGGGCCTGTGAAGCTAGACACACTCTACCTGCACCATCAGGGCCTGTGAAGCTAGACACTGAACCTGTGAAGCTAGACACTCTACCTGCATCAGGGCCTGTGAAGCTAGACACACTCTACCTGCACCAGGGTCTGTGAAGCTAGACACACTCTACCTGCACCATCAGGGCCTGTGAAGCTAGACACACTCTACCTGCACCATCAGGCCTGTGAAGCTAGACACACTCTACCTGCACCAGGGCCTGTGAAGCTAGACACACTCTACCTGCACCAGGGCCTGTGAAGCTAGACACACTCTACCTGCACCAGGGCCTGTGAAGCTAGACACACTCTACCTGCATCAGGGCCTGTGAAGCTAGACACACTCTACCTGCATCAGGGCCTGTGAAGCTAGACACACTCTACCTGCACCAGGGTCTGTGAAGCTAGACACACTCTACCTGCACCATCAGGGCCTGTGAAGCTAGACACACTCTACCTGCACCATCAGGCCTGTGAAGCTAGACACACTCTACCTGCACCAGGGCCTGTGAAGCTAGACACACTCTACCTGCACCAGGGCCTGTGAAGCTAGACACACTCTACCTGCATCAGGGCCTGTGAAGCTAGACACACTCTACCTGCATCAGGGCCTGTGAAGCTAGACACACTCTACCTGCATCATCAGGGTCTGTGAAGCTAGACACACTCTACCTGCATCAGGGCCTGTGAAGCTAGACACACTCTACCTACATCAGGGCCTGTGAAGCTAGACACACTCTACCTTTATCAGGGCCTGTGAAGCTAGACACACTCTACCTGCACCAGGACCTGTGAAGCTAGACACACTCTACCTGCATCAGGGCCTGTGAAGCTAGACACACTCTACCTGCACCAGGGCCTGTGAAGCTAGACACACTCTACCTGCACCAGGACCTGTGAAGCTAGACACACTCTACCTGCACCAGGACCTGTGAAGCTAGACACACTCTACCTGCACCAGGGCCTGTGAAGCTAGACACACTCTACCTGCACCAGGGCCTGTGAAGCTAGACACACTCTACCTGCACCAGGGCCTGTGAAGCTAGACACACTCTACCTGCACCATCAGGGCCTGTGAAGCTAGACACACTCTACCTGCACCATCAGGGCCTGTGAAGCTAGACACACTCTACCTGCATCAGGGCCTGTGAAGCTAGACACACTCTACCTGCACCAGGGCCTGTGAAGCTAGACACACTCTACCTGCATCAGGGCCTGTGAAGCTAGACACACTCTACCTGCACCATCAGGGCCTGTGAAGCTACACACACTCTACCTGCACCATGTGAACGGCTCTTCAACATCGCAGGACTCGTCTTCAGCCCCAGAAGAGTGACACGGAAATCTGTCCATTTTGAAAATCAACTTCTTTTGAAGATGAACAATAAATTTTTCAATTTAAAGTGATGATTCTGGTTGTTACTTTTGGTTCTGCTTTTTTCTGTGTTAATTGTGTTTTTATATTTTAGTAGTTTCATAGTATTCATATATTGCTAAGTTCATCCGAGCTCATACTCCTTGTTCATGGCGGCCACAGCACCCAAACAAATAAACTTTATAATTCTCAAAATTCTGACCCTTTGTTTTTTTTATTAACCGCATTTACTTTTACTTTCAATACTTAAGTACATTTAATTTCAGAAAATTACTTTTGATACTTAAGTATAAAAAAAATCAGATACTTTAATACTTTTACTCAAGTAGTATTCTCATAGGTGACTTTTACTTTTACTTGAGTAATTTTCCAGTCAAGTATCTTTACTTTTACTCAAGTATGACTTTTGGGTACTTTATACACCACTGTGTAAAATAATAACTTGACGGTTTGAAAATACTCAATTGAAGTTCACATTTCTTTAACATGTTTATCTTCTTGTCTTTTATGTAAGAATGTACAGTTTCTCTCAAATCAACACCTATACATTGGTTAAATAATCAGTACATCAATTTATTATAAAACTAAGGCTTTAAGTGTCCAATTTTCTTTTAGATTTTCTTTTAGATGTTTTGAGCGTGACTTCTATCTTTAAATAGATAAATAGTGGCCCTTCTAAGTTGGGTGTTTTCAGATAGGGTGTATTACTTTTTATATAAGAATGGGACTAAATAAAACTGAAATGTATTTAACAATGTAAAAATTGCAATTGCTATCTTGCAATAAAGAAATAGGAAAGCCTTACAGAGCGGTCTCTGCTGACGGGGCTTCAGTCCGTGGAGAGAGAACTTGTGAGTAGATAACTTTTTGTAGTGTTCCGAGCTGTGGTGATGAAATAATGCATCTCATCGCTGTCGGCTGCTTCCTTTGTGAACATTAAACGCATCGTCTGTGGAGGACGACATGTTTACAGCTGGTTGTTGTGGTGTTGTCCTGACGTCAACACACTCACAGAATGTGATGTCCTCCACGAGACGACGGCTCAGGCCCGACTGATCATCAGCTTCTGTTCCTGGACCGGGCGGCAAGTCTAAAGGAAGCGTCTCATGTTCCACCTCTTCTTCACTGTCGGTCTGCTTGTGTATCATGTTGGTATTGTTCTGTATTTAGTTGTGGTTTACCCTGTTGCTGTGTTCTTGGACTTTGATGCACTGTTGGTATGAAAGCATATTATTAATTTATATGTTTTTTTGTGGTACTGCTTTTATAGCAATACACACATGCATATAGGATAGAGCACCTTATCAGAGATGAACACATGTTTAGATGGTGAGAAGGAACTTTATTTGAATAGTTTTATGGAAACCAAACCCCCAGCGAGCAGCGCGTCTGTCTCCTCGCGGCGCTTTGATCAGAGTGATGCGTTCATTCTGTCACGATGAGGGGATGAGTGTCACCGTCATTTAACACACCACCTCGGCAAGCACGCAGACGCATGTTCATCACGCAGACATCAGCACACACAGCAGCTGTCAGCGCGTGGCATCTTGGCAACACAGTTGTCCATCGCATCATCATCTGGTTCAACGTGAGGCCAAACGAGTTCTCGCAAGAAGATCCAAAGTTCGCTTGTAGAGAGACGTTTGTTCCCGTGTTCGTCCTCAGCCTGATGGCGCGTAACACTCGCCTGATGGCGCGTAACACTCTGATGGCGCGGCTGTGTCCAGACGCCGTCGAGGTAGCTCCGCGGAGATTGTGCGCTCTTTTAGTTTTTGTGTTTATTTTTAATGTTTTCTTTGCCACAAACACATCGGCACTAACAGCATACGACCACAGCACACTTTTGGACATAAACTTTTGCGCAAAACAAGGGTTTTTGTCCACTTTTTCCATCGATCCAGCGTGGCCGGCAGAGATCGTACGAGCGAACCACATCAACAACAGTGGAGCCGCTACTACGGGGGGACGACGAAAACATCGAGGGAAACGGAGCGGAATTCGGAACAGACTGAGAGTTCAAGCCCACCGCCCACCTCTGCCCAGCATCCTTCTTGCTAACGTCCAGTCTCTGGAAAATAAGATGGATGATGTTAGGGCAAGGATCAGATTCCAACGGGACATGAGGGACTGTAATATCTTTTGTCTGACGGAAACATGGCTGACCCGCTGGTGCGGATCGAGTCATATGCCCAACCGAGTCCTTCTCTGTTTTCCGTGCAGACAGAACGGAAGAGTCTGGTAAATCTAAGGGTGGCAGGGTTTGCTTCATGACGAACAACATGTGGTGCGACCCCAAGAACATTAAGACTCTTTCTCGTTCCTGCTCGCCGAACCTGGAACATCTGACGATCTCATGCCGTCCATTCTACCTTCCCCGGGAGTTCAGCTCGGTCATCACCACAGCCGTCTACATACCACCACAAGCGGACACCGACGTAGCACTATCGGACCTACATGATGTGTTATGTCGGCATCAGAACAAGTATCCCGACGGCTGTGGTGGTGGCTGGGGACTTTAATAGGGCAAACCTAAAAAAAGTCATGCCGAACTTTCACCAGCACATTACGTGTGCTACCAGAGGGGAAAGAACGTTGGACCACTGCTATACGCCATTCAAGAGAGGCTACAAGGCTGTCTCTCTCCTCCGTTCGAAAATCAGACCATGCCGCCATTTTTCTGCTTCCGGTACCGCAAAAGATCGCGGGAAGCGGTAGTGACGAGGAACGTGAAGCGGTGGTCTGACCAATCAGAGGCTGAGCTACAGGACGCTCTGAGTATCGTCGACTGGGACATGATCCAATCCAGTTCCAGTGACGTCAGCGAGTTTTGGAAGTAGCAATGAGCCTCATAGCAACGCTTAACGGACACCATCGTCCCCACGGTAAAAGTTAGGGTCTTTCCTAACCAAAAGCCGTGGGTTGATAGATCCATCCGTGAAGCTGTGAACGCCCGTACTGCTGCCTATAACTCCGGTCTTGTATCCGGCAACATGGACGAGTACAAGGCAGCGGTCTATGGACTGAGGAGGGCGGTGAAGGACGCCAAAGGGAGGTACCGAGACAGAGTGGAATCACAGATGGAGCAGCGCGACACCAGGCGCCTATGGCAGGGGCTACGGACTATCACAAACTACCAGAGCAGACCCGCGCAATGGTGAGTGCCGGCGCATCCCTAGCGGACGACCTGAACTCAATTTATGGACGGTTTGACGGTAGCAACAACAGCGCTAGCTCGCGGGCTAACAACTAGACCGAATGCGTAGCCGAGGTGAGTTCTACCGCTGGGGATGAACACACACTCTCTGTGACCGAGCACAGTGTGAGGAGGGCTCTGTTGAGGGTGAACACCAGGAAAGCTGCAGGTCCAGATGGCATATCTGGGCGAGTACTGAAGGCCTGTGCTAACCAGCTAGCTCCAGTGTTCACCACAATATTCAACCTCTCCCTGGCTGAGTCCGTGGTCCCCGCCTGCTTCAAGAGATCCACTATTGTCCCTGTGCCCAAGAATGCTTCTCCAGCATGTATGAATGACTACCGACCGGTGGCCCTCACCTCGGTGGTCATGAAATGCTGAGAGGCTGATAAAGGACTACATCTGCGCCTTCCTCCCTTCCTCCATGGACCCGCTGCAGTTTGCTTATCGCCCAAACAGATCCACGGATGATGCTGTCTCCCAGGTACTGCACACCACACTCTCTCATCTGGACAGCCAGAGGGGGCTATGTGAGACTGCTGTTCATTGATTATAGTTCAGCTTTCAACACCATAGTCCCTCCAGACTGGCCGGCAAGCTGATTGAGCTGGGACTGAACACCCCTGTGTGCTTGGATCCTGGACTTCCTGACCGCCAGGCCACAGGTGGTCAGGGTGGGCAGACACACCTCCAAATCCCTCACCCTGAACACAGGATCCCCCAGGGTTGCGTCCTCAGCCCCCTACTGTACTCCCTGTACACACATGACTGTGTGGCCAGGTTCAGCTCAACACCATCATCAAGTTTGCGGATGACACAGTGGTGGTGGGCCTGATCTCCGACAACGACGAGAAGGCCTACCTGGAGGAAGTTGCTGATCTGTCACTCTGGTGCCAGGACAACAGCCTCATCATGAATGTCACCAAAACTAAGGAGCTGATTGTGGACTTTAGGAGGGTACAACAACAGAGGACGTACTCACCACTGGGGATTAACGGGACTACTGTGGAGAGGGTGAGCGGGTATAAATACCTGGGAGTCCACATCACCGAGGATCTGACATGGTCAACAAACACAGACACTCTGGTGAGAAAGGCAAGGCAGCGCCTCTACCACCTCAGGCAGCTGAGGAAATTTAAAGTTTCCCAGAGGATCCTTCAGTCCTTCTACTCTGGAGCTGTAGAGAGCGTCCTGACAGGAAGCATCACAGCCTGGTTTGGCAACTGCTCCGCTCAGGACAGGAAGGCTCTGCAGAGAGTAGTGCGTTCGGCTGAACGCACTATTGGAACTACACTGCCCACCCTGCAGGACTTGTACACCAGGAGGTGCAGAACCAGAGCCGGCAGGATCATGAAGGATCCTCACCACCCCAACAACAGACTGTTTCAGCTGCTGCGGTCAGGCAGGCGCCTCCGTAGTCACGCTGCAAGAACAGAGAGACTGAGACGGAGTTTCTTTCCTCAGGCCATCAGGACTGTGAACTCCGACCTCACCAGGACCCCCACATAGACCCACACAACTGCCCCTCTTAGGCACACACACACACACACACACACACACACACACTTACTGTAAATATTGTGTTGTTTTTTATTGTAAATAGTGTGTACTTGTTGCCCTTGCACATTCCTGCTGAGCATTGCCACTTTCATTTCACTGCACACCCTGTGTGTGTATGTGACAAATAAAACATCTTGAATCTCTTGAATCTTGATGAGCGAGGCGGCCGTTCTCCTGAGCCTGATGACTCTGGCGTTGTGGAGGGCGAGGAGCAACACGCCAGATGCAGAGCAGCCCATCATTAGTGAAGATGGAGAACAAATGCACCGAGGCGAAGCCTCGAGGAGCTGCAGAGCCGGTCGCTCTGATGTCATCAACGTCTCTCCTGCTTTCGGTCGCTTCAGGTTTCCTTCTGTTCCCTCCTCAAGCTGGAGGTGACCGACTGAGCGTCTAACTTTAGAAGGCTGCCTCTGAGTTTCTTTTGAGGTTTGGGAAGTATTGCACCATCAGTAAAAAAACAAAAACAGTACAATTATGCATGCAAAAGCTGATTTTGTGGAAAAAAATGTGGACTCCATCGTTAATTGTTGTTAAAGTGGTGGACTTGATGAAGAATGTTGGCAGCACTAGATCAATGCATCGGCAGGCCGGTGTCAGCCCGTTCTGCAGCGGCTTAAAACAGAAAGAGCATTTAGAAAGGAGCTGTGGGCGTGACCTCCGGCCTGACGGTGCTGTGCATGCAGTTGAGGAACCAGCTGCCGACCCCCAGGGCTCTGGAGGCAAAGCCAGCGGATGCACACATGAACACGCTGGAGCCACAAGGAGGAGGGATTCACTTCAACATCTTCCAACTGTGGGTTGTTGTGATTTTAGTAGAATTACGGTGGTGAATTTTGTTTTGCCAAAAGAATCAGCAAATGAACAACTGTGATGTCGGTAGTTCGGCCTCATTTGTCAGATCGGCTCTCCGGACCAACACATCTTTGGATTTAAATGAGGCCTCCGTTTAGTTGTTTCCCCCGGCAACACGTTCCGAACCTCACACATTACGACATCACGGTACATCTGGGATCTTAGTGCGGAGCAATAGTTTTAGTCTTTGCAATGAGGCTGGCAATGTTTTTGTAATGTTTTCCTTTTTTGGTTTCAAACCTTTTAATGTTAAATATTGTGCTCCTGCATAAAATATCAACATTTCATCTCCAAAACTTTCTGTCGCGTCGCTCTTTGGTGAAGTTTTCATGTTTAAACATGTTTGAATGATCCCTTCTGGAGGAACGTGTCCTCTGCATCCGACCCGCTCTCCAACTGAGCCGCACCCTGCGGCCTGAGCCAGACCTTGGCTTCAGGGTGGACACAAACAAACGGCTGTCAACAATCCCAAAAAGGAAATGTCTCGTTGCTTGTTGTTGTGAAGACGTCTCGTTACTTGTTGTGAAGATGTCTCGTTACTTGTTGTTGTGAAGACGTCTCGTTACTTGTTGTGAAGACGTCTCGTTACTTGTTGTGAAGACGTCTCGTTACTTGTTGTTGTGAAGACGTCTTGTTACTTGTTGTTGTTTAGACGTCTCGTTACTTGTTGTTGTGAAGACGTCTCGTTACTTGTTGATGTTTAGACGTCTCGTTACTTGTTGTTGTGAAGACGTCTCGTTACTTGTTGTGAAGACGTCTCGTTACTTGTTGTGAAGACGTCTCGTTACTTGATGTTGTTTAGACGTCTCGTTACTTGTTGTTGTGAAGACGTCTCGTTACTTGTTGTGAAGACGTCTCGTTACTTGTTGTTGTTTAGACGTCTCGTTGCTTGTTGTTGTGAAGACGTCTCGTTGCTTGTTGTTGTGAAGACGTCTCGTTGCTTGTTGTTGTGAAGACGTCTCGTTACTTGTTGTTGTGAAGACGTCTCGTTGCTTGTTGTTGTGAAGACGTCTCGTTACTTGTTGTGAAGACGTCTCGTTACTTGTTGTTGTTTAGACGTCTCGTTACTCGTTGTTGTGAAGATGTCTCGTTACTTGTTGTTGTGAAGACGTCTCGTTACTTGTTGTTGTGAAGACGTCTCGTTACTTGTTGTTGTGAAGACGTCTCGTTGCTTGTTGTTGTGAAGATGTCTCGTTACTTGTTGTTGTGAAGACGTCTCGTTACTTGTTGTTTAGACGTCTCGTTACTTGTTGTTGTGAAGACGTCTCGTTACTTGTTGTGAAGACGTCTCGTTACTTGTTGTTGTGAAGACGTCTCGTTACTTGTTGTTGTGAAGACGTCTCGTTGCTTGTTGTGAAGACGTCTCGTTACTTGTTGTTGTTTAGACGTCTCGTTGCTTGTTGTTGTGAAGACGTCTCGTTACTTGTTGTGAAGACGTCTCGTTACTTGTTGTTGTGAAGACGTCTCGTTACTTGTTGTGAAGATGTCTCGTTACTTGTTGTTGTGAAGACGTCTCGTTACTTGTTGTTGTGAAGACGTCTCGTTACTTGTTGTTGTGAAGACGTCTCGTTACTTGTTGTTGTGAAGACGTCTCGTTACTTGTTGTTTAGACGTCTCGTTGCTTGTTGTGAAGACGTCTCGTTACTTGTTGTGAAGACGTCTCATTACTTGTTGTTGTGAAGACGTCTCGTTACTTGTTGTTTAGACGTCTCATTACTTGTTGTTGTTTAGACGTCACATTACTTGTTGTTGTTTAGACGTCTCATTACTTGTTGTTGTGAAGACGTCTCGTTACTTGTTGTTGTGAAGACGTCTCGTTACTTGTTGTTGTGAAGACATCTCGTTACTTGTTGTTGTTTAGACGTCTCGTTACTTGTTGTTGTGATGACGTCTCGTTACTTGTTGTTGTGAAGACGTCTCGTTACTTGTTGTTGTTTAGACGTCTCGTTGCTTGTTGTTGTGAAGACGTCTCGTTACTTGTTGTTGTGAAGATGTCTCGTTACTTGTTGTTGTTTAGACGTCTCGTTGCTTGTTGTTGTGAAGACGTCTCGTTACTTGTTCTTGTGAAGATGTCTCATTACTTGTTGTGAAGACGTCTCGTTACTTGTTGTTGTTTAGACATCTCGTTACTTGTAGTTTAGACGTCTCGTTACTTGTTGTTGTTTAGACGTCTCGTTACTTGTTGTGAAGACGTCTCGTTACTTGTTGTTGTGAAGACGTCTCGTTACTTGTTGTTGTGAAGACGTCTCGTTACTTGTTGTTGTTTAGACGTCTCGTTACTTGTTGTGAAGACGTCTCGTTGCTTGTTGTTGTGAAGACGTCTCGTTACTTGTTGTTGTGAAGACGTCTCGTTACTTGTTGTTGTTTAGACATCTCGTTACTTGTTGTTGTGAAGACGTCTCGTTGCTTGTTGTTGTGAAGACGTCTCGTTGCTTGTTGTTGTTTAGACGTTTCGTTAATTGTTGTTGTGAAGACGTCTCGTTGCTTGTTGTTGTTTAGACGTCTCGTTACTTGTTGTTGAGAAGACGTCTCGTTACTTGTTGTTGTGAAGATGTCTCATTACTTGTTGTTGTTTAGACGTCTCGTTACTTGTTGTTGTTTAGACGTCTCGTTACTTGATGTTGTGAAGACGTCTCGTTACTCGTTGTTGTGAAGACGTCTCGTTACTTGTTGTTGTGAAGACGTCTCGTTACTTGTTGTTGTGAAGATGTCTCATTACTTGTTGTTGTTTAGACGTCTCGTTACTTGTTGTTGTTTAGACGTCTCGTTACTTGATGTTGTGAAGACGTCTCGTTACTCGTTGTTGTGAAGACGTCTCGTTACTTGTTGTTGTGAAGACGTCTCGTTACTTGTTGTTGAGAAGACGTCTCGTTACTTGTTGTTGTGAAGACGTCTCGTTACTTGTTGTTGTGAAGACGTCTCGTTACTTGTTGTTGTGAAGACGTCTCGTTACTTGGTGTTGTTTAGACGTCTCGTTGCTTGTTGTTGTGAAGACGTCTCGTTACTTGTTGTTGTTTAGACGTCTCGTTACTTGTTGTTGTGAAGACGTCTCGTTACTTGTTGTTGTGAAGACGTCTCGTTACTTGTTGTTGTTTAGACGTCTCGTTGCTTGTTGTTGTGAAGACGTCTCGTTGCTTGTTGTTGTGAAGACGTCTCGTTACTTGTTGTTGTTTAGACGTCTCGTTGCTTGTTGTTGTTTAGACGTCTCATCCTCGTTCATCACGACCTCAGTGACCTCAGTGACCTCAGTGACCTTGAGATGCTGCGGGCTCTCTCGCTCTCCCAGCGTCTGTAGTTTGTTCTCTGTAGTTCTCCAGCTGCTCCTCTTTCAGATGCATTGGTGAACACAGTCGCTTTGTAGCAGGGATGCGAACTGTCCACTAGAGGGCGCCATTGTTACTGGACTTAATTGCACTTTTGTTGAGTCTTCTTAGCTTTATAGAATTTTCTGATATTAAATTGTTCTGTGATTAAAACATTGTTTTTGTTGATGTAGAGCAGATATGATTTACTTATTGGGTAATCAAATTAGAAATGCTGGGAAGCAATAACCTAGATTGCATTAAATTATAACTGAGCTATGAATTAAAAATGAGGCTTTCTAGAAGTGCAAAACATACACATGGTGTTTTATTACTTAGCCAAGCTACTCAGCCGTTATGTGGGAGAACACACTGAACATACTTCATAGGTGAACATCTCTGTAACCACACCAACACCACCATTTTAAAAAAAAAGAAGAGGTGAGATTCTCACGCAGTGGAGCGACGTCTGAGGAACGAGACGCTCCCAGAAACACGTTGTGGGATCAGAGGGATTCAAATAACATCCGTGGCTTTTGATTGGATCGCAGTGGGACTTAAGCTGCAGATTGATTAATGTGATGACTTTATTGGTTGATACTTACAAATATTTAGTTTGATATATGAGATAAGACGATTTAATATTTATATAAGAAATAGATTTGTTTTGTAATTGATTTTTTGGCACATTTTATAAGTGGGTGCACACTACATGGGGTTGATCTAAGGCTAAAAAAAGCCTTTTCATTGAATCTTGACTTGAAGTTTAAAGGTAACGATCGAGCACGAGACGTTTAGGAGGTTAGATCAAAACCGAGGATCAATTGAAGCATCTTTTTCCGAAAGGGGACACAACCCACTATTAGTTGATTATGCATGTAAGATTTAGTTTATAAGATTGCAAGAGATGGATGCTATCATATTTAGTGGCTTTACTAGTTTTATCATTTCATTTCCCTGGTGAAAATAATCAGAGAATATGAGATCCTGTAGTTCCCAGACACTATGTAGGCCACGCTCGTATAAACCTTACATATTAAAGCGTTCCACATTCCCCCAACGGAGCGTCTGCCACAGCGGCGACACGGGGACGAGCTCCAACAGAGGCTCCTCAGGCGGCGGTTGATCCTCTTGCTCTCTGAACTCGGTGCTTCACCTTCAACTGCAGTCTAGGAGGAGAGAGGAAGGAAAGAGGGAAGGAGGGGGGGGGGGCATTGAAAGAGGAAGTTCGTCTTCTGATAAACACATAGCGACACATCCCACTGGACCCAACGTCGGAGATGGCAGCCAGTGCTAAATGTGAGCTTGTCTGAGCTGCAGCACTACAAGGGGAGGAACCACATGGAATTCATGTTTTGTCCCTAGGTTGTTCGTTTGAGAGCTTTAGAGGATTTTAATGTGCCTCTCTGTACCTCACCGTCTCCATTCAAGAGGCAGCTCTTCACAGGAGACATGCATAATGACGGCAGATGAAACACAGAAGACGTGTCGAGCATCATATACATATGGCACTTTATATTGTTCCCCTTTCAGGTATTCTTCTGGGTGTTTTGGTTTTAGGTTTGATTCTTAGCGTTGTTACACACAAAGGAAACAGCCGCCGCTCACCACTTCAAAGAGGCCTCGGCATCCCACAGACAGACCACATGTCAGCGCCTCAGACAGACAGAGCTGTGAAGAAGAGGAGGCCGCGGCTTCTCATTAAAAACACGACTTCCTCCTCCACAGATTACACTGTTGTGGGAGAACTACACGGGGAAGACGCCCTCGCCACATCTACAGCTGAAAGATGCAGGCGCACATGATTGGAACTGTCAAATAAAGCACACAGCTGGAGAAGTCTCAAAACTAGTGTTCACAAAACATGACCAAACATTTTTAATGGAAATGATTGACAAGTTGCTTCCAGAGAAATCTCAGGTCTGTTGATGTTCTGAAATGTCACAAGTTCACGTCGGGAGGATCCTCCATGTTGGCTGCAGTGTGAAGGCTCGTGCATGAAAACTCTTTCAATTACATTTTCTTTGGGAAACTTGACACTAAACTTTTCTGGGTGAATCACTTAAGGGGGAACACCAGACCCAGGATGGCCCGGCTGTCCATTGGACCTCTAGCAAGGCGTTCTCTGGGAAGTGCTGAGACGTTTATTAGTGAAGCCAGGGGGGGTGCGCTTTCATTTCCTGGGTTGAAGTCTCTGGGTCAAAGGAGACTTTATTGAATGTTTTTCTGCAGCTTTTGAGGATGGTGCGAACAGAAAAAGGGACTGAATCCCTGTTTTCCATCATTCCTCATTTTGGAGCATAGCACATTGAAGATGGGGCTGAGCAGTACATCGATGTCATGGTCTGAGGTCGTGTCTTACATCACCAGTGTATGTTCTTTGTGTTAAAAGCTGCATTACAGTAGCAGGGCTCTCAAGTTTTGAAGACAGGCAAGAGTGACATTTCCATCAGCCCCCCCCCCCCCCCCCCGCAGAACGACATTTTCGGATATCAGTTAGTCGCGCGCAATTCCAGGATGCTTTATCTTCATTGGTTGCTGGATTAAATCTTACCCAGATACAACAGATACGTTTTTTTCTGATTGGCTATTGTGTAGCCCATTTCTTTTTTCTGATTGGCTGATAAGTGGCTCCTCACAGCAGAACTCCAGGGGAGCGCTTGATTCCTCCACGGTGAGGGCAGCGCGGTTCATGTTGGCGCGCTGCGGCACATTCAAACATTAAATAGCCGAGTTTTTTTCAGCGTGAGAAATACGACGTGTGGCGGGAGTGCGTGACTTAAGACCGAAATGCGTGAGTCTCACGCTCAATGCGTGACACTTGAGAGCCCTGCAGTGTGTGATGTAGTTTTCAGTTCTATTATCTGCCTCTACCCAGTTGGTCATTATAGCTACATTACTAATGAGTATTCATTAAACATATCATTGTGTAAATAGTTTGTAAAAGTACAAGTGGTCAAAACGTATCGTGCGGGCCTCGTGGTAAAGATGACGCCTTTCATACGTTCTGAGTTGAAGGCCGATAGCAGGCGCTGTGCTCATCCCTCATGTGCAGCTTCTGTGTGTGAGCCGGCTCCCAGTCGCCTTCTCTCTCCTGCTCCAAATGAGTGAGACAGGTTGTCTCCTGGCTGTGTGCATGAATACAGTCCTGTACCAGAGCGTGACCTTATCGACTGCAGCCGATGTCCTTGTCCAGTCACTGCGGCGCCTCCGACCCGCCGCCACACAGTGACCTCAAAGGAAGGCGTGTGTGACGGTGACCCTGCCTCACACGCCTAACACACCATCGCGTGAAGGCCGACCACACGCGTGGACGCCTGAGAGCCCAGCGGGGCGGAGCTGCGCGTCGCTGGGCTTTTTGTGTCGAATATATCAGAAGTAAATAGTTTGTTTAGATATCTTTTTCTTTTCAAACTGGGTTTAAGTGCAGTGTCTCTGATAATCTGCAGTTTAACACACCGTCGACGTCACAGAAGTGGAACGAGTGTAATGGTCCATGACCGACGCCACCACAGCTGCAGTACCCAGAGTGGCCTCTGGAGGGCAGTGTCAGGCTGTGCTCTCGACATGGCTCATCACCGTCAGCACCGTCACCGGGCCGGCCACCGGCGGCTCACACCTCCACGGAAACTACCGGCAAGTTAGTTTAAAGACGCAGAGAATAACACCTGATACCCGTGGGGTTGTTCGGGATTATTGTTTAGATGTTGAATCGAAGATGAACTGTGTCAACAGTGCATGCACTCTGGCTTTTGGTCTTCATACATCCCTGTGTGTGTGTGTGTGTTGAGGTCATTGTCACCTTGCTGTGGCCGCTAAGTCTCCTTCACTATGTCCTCCATCCCACCTTCTTTCCTTTCCTTGTTCTCCCTTTATTCTCCTTTCCATTCTCTTTTCTATCATCAAGCCACTCTTTCCCATTCTCTTCCACAGGAGCAGGTGGATTGGAGATAACTTGCTGTGCTTTGTTTTCGCCCTGACTGTCATTAATCATTGCCCAAGCCACACTTCAACATGTAATAATAAGGACTGGCTGCTGTGTGGGGGCTGCCGCCCAATTGCCTTTCATTGAGCGGATGCCAAATTGGAGGTGAACGGCCATCGCCAGACACGACTCCCCTGTCCCCAGACTGTCTCATCATTTAGGTATTTATCCATCTCGGGCTTGTCTGTGGAGCTTCTCCCTGCCCTCCCAGGAGGCCCACGATTGTTAGGGGGAGGATCAGATTTGTTGCTCAGGCTTTTTGGCTTTGATTCTGTGCCTATAAATTAGGGATTAGAAGCAAATTTCCCACAGGGCAGTGCTGGATTTGCTGGTGTTTAACTGTTTAACCTGTCTTAGTCTGGTGTGGCAGAGGGGTGAGGGGGCCGTGGTGGGAGGGAGAGGAGAGACACTGGTCAACAGGTCCAGAGAGACCGAAGGACTTAGCCGGAGCAAGGCAGCATTGATGAGGCGTCCTCCATCTCAGTGTGTGTGAGGCAGGAGGGTGTGTGTGTGTGTGTGTGTTTACCTGGGTACCTCAGACTAATACATCAGAACCATATCGCTCCTCCTCTGGTTACACGCCTGTAATACAACACACATGAGAATAGCTATTTTTGAAAGGTTTTAGACATATTCAAAGTGTGTTATTTATATGTAAACTAAACTCTAAATAATCTTCATGTGAAAGTCTTGCACACATATCAATGACTTTGTATTACAGATTGAATTGGTGTTCTGCATGTCATGGTTATACGGGACGTATGCTATCTAACCTTTTATGTCACACGTTTTACTCTGTATACAACGAAACTAAATATATTGTTTGTATCTTAAACTAGTTAAACGTAGAATTTTCAGGAAGATGAAGATCCCAGTTGAAGAGGTCAATGTCCTCCAGCGTCTTTGAGGCGTTGGTGGGTTGGGGTTTCGGCTGCAGACACTTCTCTCCTCGGGAACGGACCGGGAGGAGGACGGTGATCTGAGGGGAACATTGGCGCCTCGAGCATGAAGCTGTGCTCTCTGGGCCCTGCCATCTTTACTTCTACAAACAAGCACTTCATCCTCAGGTGTGCACATCTGGAGGGCGGTGTGGGCTTTGATCTCACCCCTCGCAGCAGCCGGAGCCGTGTCGGTCAGTGACGACGGGCTGGACGTCGCTGCCGCCCCATCGGTCCTCATGGCGTTGTGTTTGGGATCGAGCTCAGACCCGTGGAAAGGTGAAGTGGCATTATGGCTCCCATCATAACTCCATCAATAGAGACGGTGTTAATGCGTCTTCACGGCATCACGTCAGCTGGGTGACATATGCATCAGCTCACCTTTCCATCCTGGCAAATGTTCTCATTTTGCACTCTGAGTCTCTGTCTCTGAACATATCTTGTATATCATTCTGACATGTAGACAGTAAAGAGCTCCATGTCTCCTTTTGGTGCTGGAGAAATATACTGCAAAAGCGTATTGATCTTTAATTAAAGAAGCTCTTAACCTTGGCTGGGCAGAGGACCCCCAGGCCAGTGAGTTAATTAATGTACTAATAGTCATAATATTTGTGCTGTGCACGGGAGGTACATAAAAGATTATCTCTTGTGTGAGCAGTTTATCAGCCCGACGATGTCGAGCCCGTGCTGTGCGTATATCAACATTATGGGCAGAACTCTGCAATCCACAGAGAAGACGAGGGAGAGTCTTTAACGTCTCCCTCGTCGACGGGCCTTTACAGACACTCAGCTTTGCCTTGACGACACACAGCGGCTTTAAGCCCTCGACGAGATCCACTTCTTCCAGATGAGTCGGTGGTCCCGCTCCACCGTTCACCCCACGGAGGGCGTCTCATCCCTGGATCAAAACCTCGTAGCACTGACCTCTCCGTTGCTCGCGGCAGCCAGCAGACCCTCATAAACAGGGAGGGAGGAGGAGGTGTGCGTGGGGCCCAGACGCTCTGTGATATCACCCTTTATAGCTTTATTGATTTCCTCTCAGGATCCAACTATTAACATTGAGCCGCTCCGGCGGCGGCTGCTGTGTTGTTTTCTGCAGGTAAGAACCCCGGCTCACACCCCGGCCTGGTGGCTTGTATAAAGGGGGGGGAAGTGGGAGGGGACTGGGGAGGCACATACTTTTATAATTAAGGTCAGCTGGGATGCATTACAGCATTTGGAGGTGTTAAAACGGGCCCTCCTCAGAGAGCATGTTGGCATCGCCCATGCTCGTAAATTAGCCCCGCTCCCCACTGATGTGAGGAACAGGAGATGTGGGCTGAAGGGGGGGATCAGGGAGAGGACTGGAGGTAAACATGGGGCTGGAGTTCATTGTAATGTGTCTATTTTCTTAAAAAAATAACCATAAAGAACATGAGTCCAATAAGGTCTCGTGTGTTTCATGCAACCAAGGCATTTCAATTAATTATGCATATGGTGCTTCATTATGCTTTATGGTTTACACAACATACTCAACAAATGTGTTTATATATATATACATATGTATATATATATGTATATACATATATATATGTATTCTTATAACATTATTTGAATATGACTCCCTATGATAATAATACAGGTTTTAACATTAGCAGCACACATTTCACAAAAAGCTGTGATCTACGTGTTTAATCCTCCCAGACAAGTTAATTAGTAGGTAGGAAAGGTTAAATAGTGGGCAGGCAGAGAATGGATCCTCTCCCAATATGAGCCAAGGTGTGCGCTCTGTGGACCAACACGGCTCCAACGAGGCGGGCCAAACAAAGCGGGGCCCTTCAGACTCACAATGGGGCCACTGTCACGAGGACAGGGGAGGGAGAGGAACAAACAGAGGGTTTCACAAACAAGCCGGCAGGACAGGTCTGACTGGGAAGCCCAGCGCACACCCTGCGCCACAGGTGAGCCAGGGGTCACCTCTCTGGTGCATTGTGGGAGAGGAGGAGCGGCAGACAGAGCGATGAGGCGGGAACATCAGGTCTCGTATTGTTGACTCGTGACTTCTGAGGTCTATTGGCGGAGGTGCGTTTGATGCAAGATGCTCTTATGTCATAGTCGGGGAACATGTTTTGAACAACAGTGTTCACCTGAGCGATGCTAAAGGTGGGCGTAGTGAGGCCTTGAGTCCGTTGTATAAATCCATTTGGACCGTCATTTTGATTCTTCTTCCTGGCTTGTCGTCAGGTGGCTCGTAGCAATGCGTAGACGGAGCTTCCCAACAGGAAAAGAACCGGCGCTGAACCGCTTTCCCACTGTATTGTCATTTAGATTTAGTGTTTTTGATTATCGTATTGAGTTGATAATTGCGGACCTCTTTGACAGCTTGCAGAGAGCCGGTCATCACCCCGACCCTCCTGAGACGGAGCCTAGTGTAACCAGAGCTGACCGCTTCCCTTCTGAACAACTGGCATCCCTCTGAATGACACAAAGGAAGACATCATGAAACACATGAAACACACACAGTGTTCACCTCCACCAGCACAGTGACGCTGAGCTGAGTTCCTTCTCTCAAGGAGTTGTTCCAGAAGCTCACGGAGCTCAGGCCGTGTGTCGTGTGACCGTTCCCATGATTACCGTCGGACCGCCCAGCGCTGGTATTTCTGTGTGATGTCAGGATATTTGGCTTCGACCTTTGAACCAACAGATGCATCAGCAGCTGCAAGCTTTTCAAAGTGTTTGCTGCTTCACGTTTTCTAAAGAACACAAACAACTTGCTTTGTTGATCTTCCTTCGTTGATTCTAAAATTGAGACTTTGCTGAGAAATCATCAAGTGTTAATAGATATTCCTCCAGATAGTAATGAGTGTGCGAATGATTAGGGAGTATAATGAGGAAGTGAGAGTAGAGTTTCTCATTATTTTCCCAGATCATTGCATTCCTCGTAGCATCCTTAGCTCGCAGGTCCTCTGAGCTCTCCTCGCCCAGCAGATGAAACAAAGCGACCGCAGAATGGGACGAGATCTGTTGAACTGAACTGTCTCTCAGAACATATCGTAATGGGCCTCAACCTGCCACCGCTGCTCACAGGTGTTTTTTTACAACAGTATTTATTTGACCATTATGTTAAATTGTCCCCATAAAGCCGCACTTGGCAGCGCCATCCTCTGAATGTCTTTGTGAGCCACTTAAGTATCCCACTGGGGTTTGTGTGCTCCACGGACCCAATATGGCTGCTTTGAGCTGAGTAAATACAGCCAGTTGAGTCGGGCGGTGCCCCTTTGCTCTCAAATGTTGTGGGTTTTTATGCACGTTGTAAGTGTTGCTATAAAGTTGTGGGAATGGTTATGTTCAATGCAGTATTTAGCTGCCTCCTTGCATTCTAACGAGGATAATATTGATTACATCTCTCAGGCCATCACAATATAGAAGTATAAATCTCCATAAGTGTATGTCATCAGTTGCAGATCGGGGGTTCAGACTTCCTCTGATCTAGAGGACTGTTGACCACCGGCAGGCAGCCATGAAACGAGGGGCCTGAGAGTTGAGACCACCTCGCTTCACGGTCCCAGAGCCGCTGGATGCTCAGTGGCAGCCGGACAATCACAGCTGGGGGATGAAGCTCGCCGCACGAGGAGATGGAGCGAGGGAGCGGCTGATCCCAGTCGGGACGCTCCCGCTGAGGAACAAGACTTGGAGATGCCAACATTTTGCAATATTAAATACGGATTCTGACAAGCTATTGTTGGTTATGCTATACAATTATTCAAACATAGAAAGGAACATGTGATATTGTTCAAGTGACTTTGACTCGGTTTAGTTTACAGCCAAGCTGAGTAAGTTCCTCGTGTCCCCCTGAGGCCCTCGGGGGTCCTTCATTAGACCCTTGCAGAGAGCCCAATGCGTTTTAGCTGATTTCCAGAGACGGGGCATTTTTTCGACAGCAATTTACACTCGCACAATTATGGTGTTCTGGTGCAGATATGGTGTCGGCCCCTCCTCCTTGACCTCTGCCCTTTGCGAAGCAGGCGAAAGTGTGTTTCCTGATTAACGGCTGGCTGAGCTACACGGCTCCGGCTCCGGCACCCTGTCCTCCCAAACCGAGGTGACAGTCTCCTCGGCTCTTTATGGAAATGAACTGCAACACGCAGCCAATTAGAGTTATGAGACGACTCGCTTCACCCCGAAGAGAAGCCGGCCCGGATCAGACACTGCAGCGCATGGAGGGGAAGCCGGTGGCCTGCCAGTGGGCCAGTCCATCTCAGAGGGGGACATTAAAAGCAAAGACATACATTTTGTATAAGCTTTAAATTATTGCTAAATATAGAACACAGGATAATGAAAGAGCGGGTTTGTGAATCATTTCACAGACCTTAATATACAAACACAGCGTTGGAGATGGGGATGTTGGGTGTTTGATTTGGGCACATTTGTAAAAGACGGATGAAACACGAGACAGGCTTGTGTTTACAGCATAGTTTCTGGACAAAATTTCCCAGGTTTTGCACATTTTTATTCCAAATGTGTAACTGGGAATTAGGCATCTGTATAACGTCTTTTCACTCCACCCACTAAAGATAGGGCTCTGAGCCTGATACGCTGTCTTAATTTCCCTTTCTCAGGCAGAGAGCGACGGCATTAGAGTGAGGAGGAGGAGGGTCCTTACTTCATGTGCAAGAATACACTGTGGAAGCTGCAAAGGGCAGAGTCTCTAGGAAATCTACTCTTTCTTTGAAAAGATGTCACGGGAGAGATAGGAGATTGGCACCACAAAGAGCCCCAAGGAGCACGGGCTGCTACGCATTGTCACACGGGATTTGGGCTGAGACGTTGACTTTTGTTCGGCAAAGTATCGGCCCCTGAAAGGGAGATGGGAGGTGGACAAATTGTGATTTCTCCTCTTTCCCTGGTTATGTGCAATCCGCCTCCCTCCTGTTTGAATGCATGCTGCTGGGACTGAGGTTTGTAACGTCACAATTATTCCCAAACAAGAGGTTTGGATAGAGTTGGGTAAATATGAACACTTATGTTTCCATACTAGCTCAGCGGCTCTTATTTATCAAAGGTCCAGAAGATTCGGACCGATCTCTCACCCTCTGCTTTCCCAGAACTCCAGTGCATTCAACATTTCTTCCTCTGGCCTTCCCCATGATAACAAAGGCCTCATATATTTTGGCAGGTTTCCCCCTTGGCCACATAATAGGATTATGAATCATTTCTACAAATTTACAAAAACAAATCACATGGCGCGGCTTAGGTTTTGCTAATAATTTCTCCATAGCTGATAGATCAAAGCAAGAGCAGGGACTGCAGAGCCAGGCAGTCGATTGACCCTGGTCAGGCATGTTTAATGAAAGGGTTAATCTCCTCAGAGGTGACTATTCAGGAGCAAGCAGTGTGACCAAATGAAGAATTCAGGCCTGGGATAAGCAGGAGAATAGTGGTGCTGAGGGTGCTGAGGGTGACAGCGCGGCCGCCCTGAGGTAGAACTGTGCTGCTGGGGGGGGGGGGGGGTCAGGCTGTCTCAGCTCAGGCCCAAGGCTGGTTCATGGAGGACCACAAACAGACCTGCTCTCTTGGTTCTGAAGGCCCATGAAAAGAGATGCACACACACACACATGATGGCGACTGTGTGCATACTCGTACGTATGGACCCGCGGGGACACGAGCGCACACACACACGTTTCCATGAGCACAGCTGCTGGTCCTCTGAGTACCTGCATGGACTTCTCTCAGGCTGTTTGGGATACACTTTGTTGTCAAGCACCTCTTGTGCTACTGTAAGCACACATGGCCTCTTGAGTGGTTCGACTTGAATACCTTCCAGAAGGAGAGCGGAGAGACAGAAACAAAGAAGAGACGCTTTTATAAATGTATAAGCCTGAGCTGGTTAAGGAGGTTTAGACATCTCATCATGACACTGGCAAAATGGGCCTCTTAGTAATTAGGAACAAATGAAATTGCTTCTCACTTATCGAGTCGCTGTGCCAGCCATCGGGTCGTGTTCAGAGGGATTAATCAGAGGGCTATTGACATTACATTGTCCCACAATTATCATTCATAAATGTTATGGTAATTGGGCTTTTTTCTTCACGTGAATTAAGGTGCCGACGTAATTCCAGACCAAATGAACATGCGCAAATACAAACATGAATCAAATCCCTGAAATAACGCGACAACATTTCTGCTGCTGATCACGCAACAAATACTGAAATGAAACGCTGAAGAAGAGGACATCCGTCTTCTCTCTGAGAGAAACTCAAATGTCCTTTTAATAGTCAATTTACATGAATGATGGTTATTCTTGTGGAGTTATATTTTGTGCATTAATTGATGCATCAGTGACTAAATGAATAACCAGGTTTTTACAGCATCATATACATGCATGATATTGTAAATTAGAAATATGATGTGTGAAACTGATTCATTAAATCTACCGTAGATTTATCTATAATGCTAACGGCTCATTTAAGATGTGCCCATAAGCCGGGTTCCCATGTGGCGTGAAGCCCTCTAATTAGGATAAGAGAACCACAGCGAGACGTGAGGCTAATAAAACCGAGACGCCCTCCGTGTTCTCGATCTCCGGCGTGTGACTCGTCCCCTGCGCTCTCCAATCCCTCCCCACAGCGACATGGCGCTGTCCTCAGGCCTGGGCGGAGGTCGATGGAGGGAGACTTTGCCTCATGCTTCCATAAACGTGTTAGGCAAAGTCCAGCAGGATGTAATTGCCTCTAATATATTTACAGAGGATTGATTTCCCCTCCCCCGACCCGCCAGCGGGCAGCAACACGCTGCGGCCAGTTCACCGGGTCACTGTGTGTCCGCTCCGTCCTCTTTCCGCCCGGCAACAGGGCCGAGCCACAGAGGCCGGAGGAAGGATTGGAGAGCGGCTTAATGAGGTACTTAGTCCGAGGCCGTGACGGTCCTGGGAGGCTAATGCCTGGGACCTCTGATCCTGGACTCCTGACACGCGTCTCTGGAGACGGGAACGACCGCTGCAGAGGCCAAACGCTCACACACTTTGTGTCCTCTTTACCAAGAATGTGTGATAATACAACTCAAGAAGAGTAGATTTGGGATTCAAGACCAGCAACCCCCAGTTACTCTTCTTGTTCTTACTTCATCATCCCCTCAATGCAGGAATGGGTCTGTCCCCTTTCCTTCCGTGAAGAGAAAGAGACCTGAGCGAACTTCAACTCCTTCACCTGTTTACTGAGTGAAAGAAGTTCTGGGGAATTGACAAATGCAGGGAAAAAGAACAAGGAAGGAGAAAGGATGAGGAACACGAAGCGGTTGATATGTCTCCCTCTCCCATCCCTTCCTCTTGATCAGGTTACGTGACTGGAGGCTTCATTAATCACCACCTCCACAGCCTCTGCCAGGGGGAACTAACTGCGTTTGGCCCAATTAGGCGCTGTGGAGACAATAGGAACAGCACAAGTTGTCCTTCTCTGCCAGGAGCCCAGCGTCGCTTCCCTGTCATTACCGACAGAAAGGGAAGAATTAACCCCTCCCGGCTTCCTCGCGCTCCTCCATTGATCCAAGGCTTTTGTGGTGTCCCTGGAGCGTGGCAGACAATTACAGATATTATTACATCTGCATTGATTTTTTTTAAAGAGAGCAGAGTGTCTCCAAGCAATTAAAAAAAATTACAGTTCGGAAGTGGGCCAATTAAAATGCCCCCGGCCCTGGAGGGTGGCAGCGTGTCGATGGGGATGGAGGGACCGGCTCCACTGTCAGAATGTTGCCGGTTTTTTAGGGACAATAATTAGCAAATTGCCTTGCATTCAAAAGCCTGGTCCAAGAAAAGACTGAAACATGGATAAAACACTCAGTTGGAGCGGCGTGAGCCTGCACTGCCCATCAGGGTCCTCACCAGGACCACAGAGCTGGGGAACCTGGGCCCGTTCCCTGGTTGAATCTCACGTTTAGATGGATATCTGTCTAAATCTTTGATTGTGGAGAGTTCAACATGCTCACGTTTACTTTGCAGAACACAAATGATTCATTATACCTTTTTAATATTCCTACACATTCCTCTTCTATGAAAACTGCACTAGTTTAGGGTTTCATAGCAGCATCTTACTCATGGCGTTTATCTGGGAGTACCAGCACATGATTCATAACTAATTCAACTGGTTGACAGTCATTTGAATCGTGGAGGTCTTTCTGCCCTGACATAACCGACTCTTTCCTCTGGCTGGATGGACATCTGCAGATACAGCTCGCATCCAGCGGCTGCACAGCCTCTTCAGGGCCCGTTGCTCTGCAATGAGAGCTGGGAGGAGGCGACTGTGTGACTGCTCTGAGTTTGGTAGTTCACAGACACCGACCTGCCCTTCTGTTGGAGCCGTTGGAGTTGAGCAGGTGGGCTCCAGGATTGTTCAAACCAGATTTTGACTAAGGAGGTAAACAATATCTCCAAAGGAAATAGACATCTATGCGCAGACAGCCAGACACGAGTAAACCCAAAGAAAGGGAACGGCGTTGCATAAACCGCATTTGGCTCTGGAGGAAGAGGACAATGAGACTCTGGTTCTGAGCTCGTTTTATCACCCAACACGCCGGATGTGTTTGAAGTGGAAAATCACAGTTTCTTTAATCCATGGAGCATTCAAATAAGTTTATTTCTCCAGGATTAAAAACAGTAACAATAGCAGGCAGTTAAAAACAAACAGCTCCAAACAAACGGCGGAGAGGCTGAGGCGCGGCTAAGCTCTCGTGCATCTTGGTCTTTTCATTAGCTGGAACGTATTATTATTGTTTATCTAGCGAGCTTGCTGATAAAAAGCAGCCATGCTTCCCCTTCTGGATTACAGAGTCGGATAGATTCAGGGGCGGCTTGCCGGTGTAAGCCACCGAATCCAACAACAACAACCTCTGGAAGAGTAAACAGGAGAGTCTTCAACACCTGAATACCATGGAGCATCTTATTAAAGGGCTAATTTAGTGTGTGTGTGACCTTTTGACATGTCATGTTGACTGTCCATTGTGACTCAAACTCGCAGGAATTTGGGCTTTTTTATTTATACAGTTTCGATGCTAATTCTGATGAATCATCATTTAAGAACCGAGTTTTCATATATTTTTTCTAAACACTCTCCATGGTTGCTGTAAACATACGGGTATCTCATGATGACCTCACTGTTTCCCCTCATGTTCATTTGCAGTCTCTAGTTTTCCTCATCTGTTCTTTGCTCTTTGAGATCCACACACATGTTTCATAATGTTGTCTTGAATGTCAGAGTTCTCATTCGTCAGCGATGGTAAATGTGAAAGAACAGAAAGACAGAAAAATCGGATGATAGCCAGATGAGCGAGGGCTGGGTCCGGCCATGCTCACACCGGGGTGCTGGAGGCTGCAGTCATTTTGGAAGAGTGAATAATCTGAGATATAAATGAGACCGTTGGCTCGTTTCATCATGAAATATTAAAAAATTCGACTGTAATTGTCGCGTTGGGTCCTTTTTAGGTATCCGACTATGAAAGCGGTCGGTTACAATTCAGCAGTTATACGTTTATGATGAAGGGAATGATTTTAAGACACGCCTAATTAAAAGTGTGCTGAATATTCCTTTGGGTTTTATTCAGAATACAAGCTGTTATCGGACGGCTATGATTCACTTTTACACTTTAAGCCCACAAATCATTCAAAATGCTCCCCTCGTAGAAAGCCCCCCACCGAACTGAAACGCCCCAAAAAACATGAACATTAAAATGGAAACGATTGGCCGCGCCTCTCCCGACAGTCAGTGTGATGACACGCCTTCAGGTCCCGGCGGCTCGGCCTGAATGTGCTGAAATGTAAATGACTGGAGGCATGGAGGACCAAATGGGAAGCTGGATTCTACATGGGTCAAAGACAGGAAGACTATAGAAGCAAGATAAATGGAGGGAGGAAGGAGGAGGGGTTCTCATGCGACTCGTTCAGAGCGGACACACCGTGCCACTTGCATTATGCTAACTGTGGCATCGGGGGCCGACGCCAAGGGGCCCCGTCCCTGTTGCCATGCACCGCAGGGTTCCTGGTCTTCACTGGAAAAGGGACCAACCAGACTTCAGATTGAGCGGCTCACTCATGTTATGGAATGCAGTATCAGCCAAGCAAAGATAACGCCAGATGCCTTTAGTGCATCGGCATGAGCTGCATTCATAACATTCCAAGACGTAAAGAATATATTTTAGGATTACATGAGAGCCAATGTTAACATTAGAAACATGAGAACATGTACTGTTATATGAAGCATCAGTAAGTGTGTTGCTCTACAAAGTATGAGATGAATGCCTGAAGCTGCTGTTGATGTCATGCACCTCCCCACTTCCTGCCTGTCGGTGTCATTATCTCCCCCTGTGCAGCTCATTCATGGCGTCTGACATGCCTTCCTCCATCAGGCTGGGGAAACGGATCCTCCCTGGAAGCTCAACGCAGCTTTTAATAGCAGCGATGCCTCCTTGCTCGCCAGAAAAAAAGGTCATGCAATTGGATTTCCGAGTTCTGGAACTCCCGAGATATTTACGTCCGCACAGTGTGCTCACCTTTCATTTCCCTCGAACTGCTCTCATGCTGATTTGTCCAATATAGATAGGATCAATTAATCTATTGAGTCCGAACGGCACGGAAGATTTAAATTGTCCGTACGGCGGCGCTGTGGCCGGCGAGCCCATCCGGTCTGTTTTTCGTGCTCTGGACAAAAGCCTGGCAATTAAAAATAAATCCCCCCTTCGTGTTTTTGGAGTTCTGGGAGGAATGTGCATCATTTATCTTGAATCTTACAGCAGCTGTTTTGTACAAGGCAATACATTCATGTATTCTTTTGTCTTCTCACAAATCATAGATGCGCTTCAAAATTCATCCAATGTTTTCCGCGTTAGCAATAAGCGACCTGTGCGTCGTGACCGCTTTGTGCCAAGACGGCCATGCTGTTGCTTTCAATCTGGGAAGATGAGAAATAAATCTGTGATTCTCAACTCAGTCCTTTCTTCCCCAAGAAGCAGTCGGCTACTGCAGCCGGAGATTCATGTCCAAGTTTCCCCTGCAGCCAGTAAGTGCCAAGCTACGTCAGACATGACATACATCCCCTGTCTCCATGCCATGCATGTGATGGGCGACTGAAGGCCGCTCCTGCAGAGACGCGGAGGGGGTCATTATTAAGCCTCTTGAATGAGCGGCCCCTCCCACACAGCCACGGCCGGCCGACGCCTCGCTCACCCGCTGAACTCGACACATTCATCTTGACAAAGAAAATCATTTCCAAAGTTTACTTGCAGCAAACTCATTTCATATGTGATTGAATTGTACCTGCATGGTGTGACCCATTTAAACTGGAGTCACACACGGGCGCTTTGAGCAGAATGCTGTTCGTTAGCGGCAGCGTGTCGGCCGTGTGCTGTGCAAAGCAACATGTCTCCATCACACTCACTTACATGGTTCAACTCACAAGAGCTACCATTGAGATCGCCTCTGGGGGGGGGGGGGCATGCTCAGCTCTACCACTATATATATATATATATATATATAGTGATATAGAGGGGCTGCATGCTCAGCTCTACCACTATATATATATATAGTGATATAGAGGGGGCTGCATGCTCAGCTCTACCACTATATATATATATATAGAGAGGGGCTGCATGCTCAGCTCTACCACTATATAGATATAGTGATATAGAGGGGGGGGGGGGGGCTGCATGCTCAGCTCTACCACTATATATATATATAGTGATATAGAGGGGGGGGGGGGGCTGCATGCTCAGCTCTACTACTATATAGAAAACACCACAGCACCGAGACGGCACTGGTGAAAATTACAAATGACCTCTTAATGGCAGCAGATAAAGGACTCCTCTGTCCTGGTCTTGTTAGACCTTAGTGCTGCATTCGACACCATTGACCATGACATCCTGTTACAGAGACTGGAGCAGTCGATTGGCATTTCAGGCACGGCACTAATTTGGTTTAAATCCTATTTATCAGATCGATCTCAGTTTGTATTTGTAAACGATGACGCCTCGATAACCACCAACGTTAATCACGGAGTTCCACAAGGTTCTGTGCTTGGACCAATTTTATTTACCTTATACATGCTTCCTTTGGGCAATATTATCAGGAAACACTCCATAAACTTTCATTGTTATGCAGATGACACTCAACTATATTTATCGATAAAACCAGAGGAGAGCAACCAACTCTGTAAAATTCAAGCATGTCTTAAAGACATAAAACATGGATGACCTGCAACTTCTTGATGTTAAACTCAGACAAAACCAAGTAATTTTAATCGCCCTGAGCACCTCAGAGATCAATTATCTGGTGATGTGGATTCTGTAGACGGCATTGCCCTGGCATCCAACACCACTGTAAAGAATCTTGGCGTTATCTTTGATCGGACTTGTCCTTTAACTCCCACGTAAAGCAAATCTCAAGGACTGCATTCTTTCATCTACGTAATATTTCAAAAATCAGGCACATCTTGTCTCAAAAGATGCAGAAAAATTGGTTCACGTTCGTTACTTGAGACTGGATTACTGCAACTCCTTATTAGCAGGCTGCTCTAATAAATCTCTTAGGTCCCTCCAGTTGATCCAGAATGCTGCAGCTCGTGTTCTCACTAAAACTAAGAAAAGAGATCACATCACTCCTGCACTAGCTGCTCTGCACTGGCTCCCAGTAAAATCAAGAATCACTTTAAAATTCTTCTCTTAACCTACAAAGCCTTGATTGGTGATGCTCCATCATATCTTAAGGAGCTTGTCGTACCATATTGCCCACTAGAGAGCTACGCTCACTAAATGCGGGACTACTTGTAGTTCCTAGAGTCTTAAAAAGTAGAATGGGAGCCAGAGCCTTTAGTTATCAAGCTCCTCTTTATGGAACCAGCTTCCAATTTCAGTCCGGAGGCAGACACAGTCACCTCGTTTAAGAGTAGACTTAAGACCTTCCTCTTTGACAGAGCTTATAGTTAGGGCTGAATCAGGTTTGCCCTGGTCCAGCCCCTTGATATGCTGCTATAGGCTTATAGCTGCCGGGGACGTTTTAGGATGCACTGAGTACCTATCTCCTCTTTTTCTCTCCTTAAGGATGAATTTTCATCTCTCAATCACACGTTACTAACTCTGCTTTCTCCCGAAGTCCTTTTGACTTTACGTCTCATGGGGTCATCGGACCCTATGAGACGGCATAGATCCTATCTGCCTGATGGATCGTCCTGGGTCGTGGAATTCCTGCTCATGACTACGCCACTGTCCTGTTGAGACTCCGCCCTCCTCCTCCCCACCGCCATCTGCCTGATGGATCGTGGAGGTCTCCATCGTGGAATATGCCTACTATGAACTATTCATACACTGTCATATTCATTGAATGTATTTTAACTCTAAATCTGTCCTTCTGTACACATTACATCTATTGCATCTGTCCATCCTAGGAGAGGGATCCTCCTCTGTTGCTCTCCTCCAGGTTTCTTCCTTTTTTCCCCTGAAGGGTTATTTGGGAGTTTTCCTGGTCCGATGTGAGGTTTTGGGGCAGGGATGTCTATGTGTACAGATTGTAAAGCACTCCGAGACAAATTTGTAATTTGTGAAATTGGGCTATACAAATAAATTGAATTGAATATATATATATATAGAGCGGGGGCTGCATGCTCAGCTCTACCACTATATATATATATAGTGATATAGAGGGGGGGGGGCTGCATGCTCAGCTCTACTACTATATATATATATAGTGATATAGAGCGGGGGGGGGGCTGCATGCTCAGCTCTACCACTATACAGGACTGTCTCAGAAAATTAGAATATTGTGATAAAGTTCTTTATTTTCTGTAATGCAATTAAAAAAACAAAAATGTCATGCATTCTGGATTCATTACAAATCAACTGAA
Organism: Pseudoliparis swirei; assembly: GCF_029220125.1. Lineage (NCBI taxonomy): Eukaryota > Metazoa > Chordata > Actinopteri > Perciformes > Liparidae > Pseudoliparis > Pseudoliparis swirei. Next base: position 25,346,982 of record NC_079398.1, on the reverse strand, counting down.
ATATTGCAAGCCTTTTATTCTTTTAATATTGCTGATTATGGCTTACAGCTTAAGAAAACTCTAAAATCCTATCTCATAAAATTTGAATATTTCCTCAGACCAAGTTAAAAAAAAGATTTATAACAGCAAAACAAAATCAAACATTTGAAAATGTGTTTCCAGGTGTTTTGTTAATTAGACGATTCAAGTGATTTGTTTAATACCCTACTAGTATACTTTTTCATGATATTCTAATATTTAGAGATAGGATATTTGAGTTTTCTTACGCTGTGCCATAATCAGCAATATTAAAAGAATAAAAGGCTTGCAATATTTCAGTTGATTTGTAATGAATCCAGAATGCATGACATTTTGTTTTGTTTTTAATGCATTACAGAAAATAAAGAACTTTATCACAATATTCTAATTTTCTGAGACAGTCCTATATATAGTGAGCTGTAGCCCCTCTCATATATATATGGAGTGCTGAGCATGCAGCCCCTACACTATATATACATATACTATATATATATATATATATATATATATATATAGTGATATAGAGGGGGCTGCATGCTCAGCTCTACCACTATATATATATATAGTATATGGGGGGCTGGGCCATGCCTCACCATATATATATATATAGTGATATAGAGGGGGCTGCATGCTCAGCTCTACCACTATATATATATATAGTGATATAGGGGGCTGCATGCTCTAATCTACCACTATATATATATATATATATAGGGGCTGCATGCTCAGCTCTACCACCATATATATATAGTGATAGAGGGGGCTGCATGCTCAGCTCTACCACTATATATATATATAGTGATATAGAGGGGGCTGCATGCTCAGCTCTACCACTATATATATATAGTGATATAGAGGGGGGGGGGGCTGCATGCTCAGCTCTACCACTATATATATATAGTGATATAGAGGGGGGCTGCATGCTCAGCTCACCACTATATATATATAGTGATATAGAGGGGGCTGCATGCTCAGCTCTACCACTATATATATATATAGTGATATAGAGGGGGGGGGGGCTGCATGCTCAGCTCTACCACTATATATATATATAGTGATATAGAGGGGCTGCATGCTCAGCTCTACCACTATATATATATAGTGATATAGAGGGGGCTGCATGCTCAGCTCACCACTATATATATATAGTGATATAGAGGGGGGGGGGGGCTGCATGCTCAGCTCTACCACTATATATATATATAGTGATATAGAGGGGGGGGGCTGCATGCTCAGCTCTACCACTATATATATATAGTGATATAGAGGGGGGGGGGGCTGCATGCTCAGCTCTACTACTATATATATATAGTGATATAGAGGGGGGGACTGCATGCTCAGCTCTACCACTATATATATATATATAGTGATATAGAGGGGCTGCATGCTCAGCTCTACCACTATATATATATATAGTGATATAGAGGGGGGGGGGCTGCATGCTCAGCTCTACCACTATATATAGTGATATAGGGGGGGGGGGGCTGCATGCTCAGCTCTACCACTATATATATATATATAGTGATATAGAGGGGGGGGGGGGCTGCATGCTCAGCTCTACCACTATATATAAACAGGACTGTCTCAGAAAATTAGAATATTGTGATGAAGTTCTTTATTTTCTGTAATGCAATTAAAAAAACAAAAATGTCATGCATTCTGGATTCATTACAAATCAACTGAAATATTGCAAGCCTTTTATTCTGATTTATTGCTGATTATGGTTTACAGCTTAAGAAAACTCAAATATCCTATCTCTAAATATTAGAATATCATGAAAAAGTATACTAGTAGGGTATTAAACAAATCACTTGAATTGTCTAATTAACTCGAAACACCTGCAAGGGTTTCCTGAGCCTTGACAAACACTCAGCTGTTATAAATCTTTTTTAACTTGGTCTGAGGAAATATTAAAATTTTATGAGATAGGATTTTAGAGTTTTCTTAAGCTGTAAGCCATAATCAGCAATATTAAAAGAATAAAAGGCTTGCAATATTTCAGTTGATTTGTAATGAATCCAGAATGCATGACATTTTTGGTTTTTTAATTGCATTACAGAAAATAAAGAACTTTATCACAATATTCTAATTTTCTGAGACAGTCCTGTATAGTGATATAGAGGGGGGGGGGGGGGGGGCTGCATGCTCAGCTCTACCACTATATATATATAGTGATATAGAGGGGGGGGGGCAGCAGGAAGCTTCACCTCTGTTGCCCCTGAGCTCCTCGGAGCAGCCCCGATGCCCCGATGCCCCGATGCCTCCATGCCTCGTGCTCCTGGTGCTCCTCTCTCCCTTTGAGGTCCCGCTCAGCGGACCGTCTCCAGGCCTTGAGGATCCCCACATTAAAGCCTCCTGAGAACAGGACTTCCTCACCAGGGAACACCTTCTTTCTTCTTTCTCCGCACCCTTTGTCTCACTTTTTTTATTCCACTCCCATTCACTTGTTCGCTCGTCCGTCCGTCTTCCGATCTGTGCGGCGCAGCCTTCCCTCTTCCTCTCCCGCTAGCGTGTATATGTATATTTACAAGAGTGCACATAACTGGCGTCTGGGGAGGGGAAGCCATGAGGGGATAAAGAGAGGTGCTGCTCACAGCCTCACAGCCTCACAGCCTCACAGGCCACTGGAGCCAAGCAAATGGGTCTTGTTCTGCGGCAGGACACACACACACACACACACACAGACACACACACACACACACACACACACACACAGAGACACACACACACACACACCCACAGACACAGAGACACACACACACAGACACACACACACACACACACACCCACAGACACACACACACACACAGACACACACACACACCACAGACACACACACAGAGACACAGACACACACACACTCACTCACTCACTCACTCTCTCACACACACATGCATCCAGTCCACTGGGTGACGGCGGTGCAGTCGCCGCTGTCAGCAGGCCTCTAGGACCCAGCAGGCCTTAGTTTGGGACCGGCTCCTCCAGAGGCCTTAGTTTGGGACCGGCTCCTCCAGAGGCCTTAGTTTGGGACCGGCTCCTCCAGAGGCCTTAGTTTGGGACCGGCTCCTCCAGAGGCCTTAGTTTGGGACCGGCTCCTCCAGAGGCCTTAGTTTGGGACACGGCTCCTCCAGAGGCCTTAGTTTGGGACACGGCTCCTCCAGAGGCCTTAGTTTGGGACCGGCTCCTCTAGAGGCCTTAGTTTGGGACACGGCTCCTCTAGAGGCCTTAGTTTGGGACCGGCTCCTCTAGAGGCCTTAGTTTGGGACCGGCTCCTCCAGAGGCCTTAGTTTGGGACCGGCTCCTCCAGAGGCCTTAGTTTGGGACCGGCTCCTCCAGAGGCCTTAGTTTGGGACCGGCTCCTCCAGAGGCCTTAGTTTGGGACCGGCTCCTCTAGAGGCCTTAGTTTGGGACCGGCTCCTCCAGAGGCCTTAGTTTGGGACCGGCTCCTCCAGAGGCCTTAGTTTGGGACCGGCTCCTCCAGAGGCCTTAGTTTGGGACCGGCTCCTCCAGAGGCCTTAGTTTGGGACCGGCTCCTCCAGAGGCCTTAGTTTGGGACCGGCTCCTCCAGAGGCCTTAGTTTGGGACCGGCTCCTCCAGAGGCCTTAGTTTGGGACCGGCTCCTCCAGAGGCCTTAGTTTGGGACCGGCTCCTCCAGAGGCCTTAGTTTGGGACACGGCTCCTCCAGAGGCCTTAGTTTGGGACCGGCTCCTCCAGAGGCCTTAGTTTGGGACCGGATCCTCCAGAGGCCTTAGTTTGGGACCGGCTCCTCCAGAGGCCTTAGTTTGGGACCGGCTCCTCCAGAGGCCTTAGTTTGGGACCGGCTCCTCCAGAGGCCTTAGTTTGGGACCGGCTCCTCTAGAGGCCTTAGTTTGGGACCGGCTCCTCCAGAGGCCTTAGTTTGGGACCGGCTCCTCCAGAGGCCTTAGTTTGGGACCGGCTCCTCTAGAGGCCTTAGTTTGGGACCGGCTCCTCTAGAGGCCTTAGTTTGGGACACGGCTCCTCCAGAGGCCTTAGTTTGGGACCGGCTCCTCTAGAGGCCTTAGTTTGGGACCGGCTCCTCCAGAGGCCTTAGTTTGGGACACGGCTCCTCCAGAGGCCTTAGTTTGGGACCGGCTCCTCCAGAGGCCTTAGTTTGGGACCGGATCCTCCAGATGCCTTAGTTTGGGACCGGCTCCTCCAGAGGCCTTAGTTTGGGACCGGCTCCTCCAGAGGCCTTAGTTTGGGACCGGCTCCTCTAGAGGCCTTAGTTTGGGACCGGCTCCTCCAGAGGCCTTAGTTTGGGACCGGCTCCTCCAGAGGCCTTAGTTTGGGACCGGCTCCTCTAGAGGCCTTAGTTTGGGACCGCCTCCAGAGGCCTTAGTTTGGGACCGGCTCCTCCAGAGGCCTTAGTTTGGGACCGGATCCTCCAGAGGCCTTAGTTTGGGACCGGCTCCTCCAGAGGCCTTAGTTTGGGACCGGCTCCTCCAGAGGCCTTAGTTTGGGACCGGCTCCTCCAGAGGCCTTAGTTTGGGACACGGCTCCTCCAGAGGCCTTAGTTTGGGACACGGCTCCTCCAGAGGCCTTAGTTTGGGACCGGCTCCTCCAGAGGCCTTAGTTTGGGACACGGCTCCTCTAGAGGCCTTAGTTTGGGACCGGCTCCTCTAGAGGCCTTAGTTTGGGACCGGCTCCTCCAGAGGCCTTAGTTTGGGACCGGCTCCTCTAGAGGCCTTAGTTTGGGACACGGCTCCTCCAGAGGCCTTAGTTTGGGACCGGCTCCTCTAGAGGCCTTAGTTTGGGACCGGCTCCTCCAGAGGCCTTAGTTTGGGACCGGCTCCTCTAGAGGCCTTAGTTTGGGACCGGCTCCTCCAGAGGCCTTAGTTTGGGACCGGCTCCTCTAGAGGCCTTAGTTTGGGACACGGCTCCTCCAGAGGCCTTAGTTTGGGACACGGCTCCTCCAGAGGCCTTAGTTTGGGACACGGCTCCTCCAGAGGCCTTAGTTTGGGACCGGCTCCTCTAGAGGCCTTAGTTTGGGACCGGCTCCTCCAGAGGCCTTAGTTTGGGACCGGCTCCTCCAGAGGCCTTAGTTTGGGACCGGCTCCTCCAGAGGCCTTAGTTTGGGACCGGCTCCTCCAGAGGCCTTAGTTTGGGACCGGCTCCTCCAGAGGCCTTAGTTTGGGACCGGCTCCTCCAGAGGCCTTAGTTTGGGACACGGCTCCTCAGCATGGGACTTGTTGGCAAGAACTAAAATATAGAATATCTCTGGAATTATCCGTTAAGTTTTAGGAAAGAAAGGTAATTAAATAGGTTTTAATACCATAAAAAGACTCATATATTGTTGATGACATCACCTGTGACAGGTTTTATGGCGAGTAGTAATATCCATCCACCCTCTCTGCACTAATACCTCATTTATAACTACTCATGTCCTCTTCTTCCCATAATGTTCTGAATGAAGTTTAAGTTATTAGCAGGACTCCAGGTAAAGGGCACTAAAGCTAATGAAAAAGGAACTGGAGAGTCATTCTTAAGGCTTACGTTTTATTACAAATACATGGTAATAGGCACCAAAAGCTTAGTCGACATAATGTCTGCTGCCGCCTCCGTGGCTCCGACGCCTGGAGGGAACGACTCCTCCTCAGGAGCTCAGGAGACGGAGCACATGCGACGCTTTCACTTCACTCAGGCCCAAAGGAAGAGAACCACCAATCACGTCTGCTCCGTTCATGACAGGCAGAGGGCCGGTGGGAGGGATGTAGATATATCTATATATATATAGATATATATACATATAAATATATATATGTATATATATACATATATATATACACTACCGTTCAAAAGTGTGCATGTAGATTAGGGTACGATGTGGCATGTAGATTAGTGATTCATATTTGAAGTATTATTTTTGTTCTTCAAACTTCAAGCTCAAAGGAAGGCCAGTTGTATAGCTTATATCACCAGCATAACTGTTTTCAGCTGTGCTAACATAATTGCACAAGGGTTTTCTAATCAGATATTAGTCTTCTAAGGCGATAACACAATGTACCATCAGAACACTGGAGTGATGATGAAATGGGCCTCTATACACCTCTGGAGACATGTCATTAGAAACCAGACGTTTCACCTAGAATAGTCATTTACCACATTAACAATGTATAGTGTGTACTTTTGATTAATGTTATCTTTATTGAAAAAACTGTGCTTTTCTTTGAAGAATAAAGATATTTCTAAGCGACCCCAAACTTTTGAACGGTAGTGTATATGTATATATATATCTTCCTTTTATTAAATTAGTTTTTTTAAGTGAACTATTCTTTGGTATTTTATTCTGACCTGATCTTGAGTGTGGAATGTGCCACCGGGATCTTTGCAGTTGTTCTGAGGCGTAAGGGAAGATGCAGTCGAGGTAGAACTGCAGGTCGTAGTTGTATAAATGTTGTTCTCCTTCATCACGATGCTCCTCTGCACTCCATGACACACATCCTGTGCAGGGACTTGTTCCCTTAATGAAGAGCTCTTCAGCGAAACACATCTTCATTATCCGGTGCTTGATGTGAGCGGCGTGAAGAGGTGGCGCTTCAGCCTCTCGGCCTCTTCACTCCGCCTCGTGTCCAGTAAGTGCTGCTAACGGTTATGAAATATTCAGCAGCCTCATCACTGCGTTGAGGCCGCATGGTGCAGCTCTCCTCTCACGCTCCTCATTGGGGAGAGGGAACGTGTTCCTGCTTCCTTTTCTTCCACAGGTGGACTTTTCTGTTCTGAAATAGACGTGTCAAACGTCGTCTCCTCCCGCCTGGGACGTTGCCTTCTATTTTCAGGGACGGTTTGCAATCCATTTAATTAACCAACTGTGTTGACACACATGCATATTTAAATTGCTTCAAACACGCTGTGCTTGTGTCAAAATATAACTTTGAGAATGAAATTCTAATAAAAATCCTTTGAATTTCCACAGAGTTAGTCAGTCTGAGAGGACCCTGATTAATGCATGCTGCAGTTCAGTGTGTGTGTGTGTGCGTGTGTGTGTGTGTGTGTGTGTGTGCGTGAAGCTGCACTCGGAACAAACTAGCTGAGTTATCTCCTTTGATTCTTTGTATCTTTAATCAATTTCTAATATGACCCACACACACACACACACACACACACACACACACACACACACACACACCACTTTCAGTTGTTGCTGTTAACCTCTCTCTCTCTCTCTCTCTCTCTCTCTCTGTCGATGCCGTGGCTGTGTCCAGTCGCCGTCGCGCAGCTCATGGAGATTGTGCGCTTTAGTTTTGTGTTTATTTTAATATTTTCTTTGCCACAAACACATCGGCACTAACAACATACGACCGCAGCACACTTTTGGACATAAACTTTGCGCAAAACAAGGGTTTTGTCCACTTTTTCCATCGATCCAGCGTGGCGGCAGAGATTGTACGGCGAACCACAACAACAACAGTGGAGCCGCTACTACGGGAGACGACGAAAACATCGAGGGAAGCGGAGCGAATTCGGAACAGACTGAGAGTTCAAGCCCACCGTCCACCTTTGCCCAGCATCCTTCTTGCTAACGTCCAGTCTCTGGAAAATAAGATGGATGATTTTAGGCAAGGATCAGATTCCAACGGGACATGCGGATTGTAACATCTTTTGTCTGACGGAAACTTGGCTGACCCTGGTGCGGATCGAGTCATATGCCCAACCGAGTCCTTCTCTGTTTTCCGTGCAGACAGAACGGAAGAGTCTGGTAAATCTAAGGGTGGAGGGTTTGCTTCATGACAAACAACATGTGGTGTGACCCCAAGAACATTAAGACTCTTTCTCGTTCCTGCTCGCGAACCTGGAACATCTGACGATCTCATGCCGTCCATTCTACCTTCCCGGAGTTCAGCTCGGTCATCACCACAGCCGTCTACATACCACCACAAGCGGACACCGACGTAGCACTATCGGACCTACATGATGTGTTATGTCGGCATCAGAACAAGTATCCCGTCGCGGCTGTGGTGGTGGCTGGGACTTTAACAAGGCAAACCTAAAAAAGTCATGCCGAACTTTCACCAGCACATTACGTGTGCTACCAGAGGAAAGAACGTTGGACCACTGCTATACGCCATTCAAGAGAGGCTACAAGGCTGTCTCTCTCCTCCGTTAGGGAAATCAGACCATGCCGCCATTTTTCTGCTTCCGGAGTATAAACAAAGGATCGCAAAGCGGTAGTGACGAGGAACGAATGCGGTGGTCTGACCAATCAGAGGCTGAGCTACAGGACGCTCTGGTCGTCCGACTGGGACATGATCCAATCCAGTTCCAGTGACGCGTCAGCGAGTTTTGAGTAGCAATGAGCCTAATAACGCTTAACGGACACCATCGTCCCCACGGTAAAAGTTAGGGTCTTTCCTAATCCGACGCCTGGAGGGAACGACTCCTCCTCAGGAGCTCAGGAGGCGGAGCACATGCGACGCTTTCACTTCACTCAGGCCCAAGGAAGAGAACCACCAATCACGTCTGCTCCGTTCATGACAGGCAGAGGGCGGTGGGAGGATGTAGATATATCTATATATAGATATATATACATATAAATATATATATGTATATATATACATATATATATACACTACCGTTCAAAAGTGTGCATGTAGATTAGGGTACGATGTGGCATGTAGATTAGTGATTCATATTTGAAGTATTATTTTTGTTCTTCAAACTTCAAGCTCAAAGGAAGGCCAGTTGTAAAGCTTATATCACCAGCATAACTGTTTTCAGCTGTGCTAACATAATTGCACAAGGGTTTTCTAATCAGATATTAGTCTTCTAAGGCGATAACACAATGTACCATCAGAACACTGGAGTGATGATGAAATGGGCCTCTATACACCTCTGGAGACATGTCATTAGAAACCAGACGTTTCACCTAGAATAGTCATTTACCACATTAACAATGTATAGTGTGTACTTTTGATTAATGTTATCTTTATTGAAAAAACTGTGCTTTTCTTTGAAGAATAAAGATATTTCTAAGCGACCCCAAACTTTTGAACGGTAGTGTATATGTATATATATATCTTCCTTTTATTAAATTAGTTTTTTTAAGTGAACTATTCTTTGGTATTTTATTCTGACCTGATCTTGAGTGTGGAATGTGCCACCGGGATCTTTGCAGTTGTTCTGAGGCGTAAGGGAAGATGCAGTCGAGGTAGAACTGCAGGTCGTAGTTGTATAAATGTTGTTCTCCTTCATCACGATGCTCCTCTGCACTCCATGACACACATCCTGTGCAGGGACTTGTTCCCTTAATGAAGAGCTCTTCAGCGAAACACATCTTCATTCTCCGGTGCTTGATGTGAGCGGCGTGAAGAGGTGGCGCCCTTCAGCCTCTCGGCCTCTTCACTCCGCCTCGTGTCCAGTAAGTGCTGCTAACGGTTATGAAATATTCAGCAGCCTCATCACTGCGTTGAGGCCGCATGGTGCAGCTCTCCTCTCACGCTCCTCATTGGGGAGAGGGAACGTGTTCCTGCTTCCTTTTCTTCCACAGGTGGACTTTTCTGTTCTGAAATAGACGTGTCAAACGTCGTCTCCTCCCGCCTGGGACGTTGCCTTCTATTTTCAGGGACGGTTTGCAATCCATTTAATTAACCAACTGTGTTGACACACATGCATATTTAAATTGCTTCAAACACGCTGTGCTTGTGTCAAAATATAACTTTGAGAATGAAATTCTAATAAAAATCCTTTGAATTTCCACAGAGTTAGTCAGTCTGAGAGGACCCTGATTAATGCATGCAGTTCAGTGTGTGTGTGTGTGCGTGTGTGTGTGTGTGTGTGTGCGTGAAGCTGCACTCGGAACAAACTAGCTGAGTTATCTCCTTTGATTCTTTGTATCTTTAATCAATTTCTAATATGACCCACACACACACACACACACACACACACACACACACACACACACACCACTTTCAGTTGTTGCTGTTAACCTCTCTCTCTCTCTCTCTCTCTCTCTCTCTGTCTCTCTCTCGATGACGCGGCTGTGTCCAGTCGCCGTCGCGGCAGCTCCGCGGAGATTGTGCGCTCTTTTAGTTTTTGTGTTTATTTTTAATATTTTCTTTGCCACAAACACATCGGCACTAACAACATACGACCGCAGCACACTTTTGGACATAAACTTTTGCGCAAAACAAGGGTTTTTGTCCACTTTTTCCATCGATCCAGCGTGGCCGGCAGAGATTGTAATGAGCGAACCACAACAACAACAGTGGAGCCGCTACTACGGGAGACGCGAAAACATCGAGGAAACGGAGCGGAATTGAACAGACTGAGAGTTCAAGCCCATCATCCACCTTTGCCCAGCATCCTTCTTGCTAACGTCCAGTCTCTGGAAAATAAGATGGATGATTTTAGGGCAAGGATCAGATTCCAACGGGACATGCGGGATTGTAACATCTTTTGTCTGACGGAAACTTGGCTGAACCCGCTGGTGCCGGATCGAGTCATATGCCCAACCGAGTCCTTCTCTGTTTTCCGTGCAGACAGAACGGAAGAGTCTGGTAAATCTAAGGGTGGAGGGGTTTGCTTCATGACGAACAACATGTGGTGCGACCCCAAGAACATTAAGACTCTTTCTCGTTCCTGCTCGACGAACCTGGAACATCTGACGATCTCATGCCGTCCATTCTACCTTCCCCGGGAGTTCAGCTCGGTCATCACCACAGCCGTCTACATACCACCACAAGCGGACACCGACGTAGCACCATCGGACCTACATGATGTGTTATGTCGGCATCAGAACAAGTATCCCGACGCGCTGTGGTGGTGGCTGGGGACTTTAACAAGGCAAACCTAAAAAAGTCATGCCGAACTTTCACCAGCACATTACGGTGCTACCAGAGGAAAGAACGTTGGACCACTGCTATACGCCATTCAAGAGAGGCTACAAGGCTGTCTCTCTCCTCCGTTAGGAAATCAGACCATGCCGCCATTTTTCTGCTTCCGGAGTATAAACAAAGGATCGTGGAAGCGGTAGTGACGAGGAACGTAATGCGGTGGTCTGACCAATCAGAGGCTGAGCTACAGGACGCTCTGCGTGTCGTCGACTGGGACATGATCCAATCCAGTTCCAGTGACGTCAGCGAGTTTGCGGAAGTAGCAATGAGCCTCATAGCAACGCTAACGGACACCATCGTCCCCACGGTAAAAGTTAGGGTCTTTCCTAACCACCGTTCTGCCCCCACGGGTCACGAGGCATACATTTTTTTTGTCAGGGGGTCAAAAACTTCGGGCTGCATTTGGGAGCCTTTTTGAGGGCGCTAAAAATCGAAACACACCTCAGGCTCACAGTGCCCCTTCCCGCGCTACATCTGGGAAAAAAAGATTTCAATTCTGACCTTCGATCGCAGAGTTATGATTTTTTAAAAAATGTATTACAATGTATGCCAATCCTCCCATGCCAGTTTTCGCCACCAGAGGGCATAAATGACCCATGTATTAAACTGTGTCATTTGGCATACACCTTCATGGGCCGGCCGTGTATGCCAATTTACCCTAACTTTGGCTCTACTACGGGAGGAAGATGGTCAATTTGCAAGAAAACTACCCAGGATCGCGGCGATTCCTCCTAGGTGCACATCAGTAAAAGTGGTCTGAGTCTATGGTACTTGGCCCCGTATTTTTATTCGCAATATTCACTTTTTTAAAAGTTTTAGAAGGCTTGGCTACTGATTAGCATGTGGCTTCTAGCGATTTTTCAACATGCTCCAAAATGCTTGAAATTGAAACCACAGAGTCCCCAGGGTGGCGTGACTAACATACTCAAAGAACTAACCTCTAGACCCTTCATAAGAGGTACTTTCGGCACTTCCGTCTAGCACTTTCCGGTTTAGCATGTAAAACGTCCAAAATGCTTGAAAATGAAAGCCAGACAGCCATGGATGCCCTGGTCCACCTTTCGTAAAATGTCACTAAAACCAGCAGAACCATGGTCACATTAGATAAAAGTACCCAGGACTTGAGCCACCTTTCCTGGGTACACAACAGGTAACATGTCACTCAAAGTACCCAGGACTTGAGCCACCTTTCCTGGGTACACAACAGGTAAAATGTCACTCAAAGTACCCAGGACTTGAGCCACCTTTCCTGGGTACACAACAGGTAACATGTCACTCAAAGTACCCAGGACTTGAGCCACCTTTCCTGGGTACACAACAGGTAACATGTCACTCAAAGTACCCAGGACTTGAGCCACCTTTCCTGGGTACACAACAGGTAACATGTCACTCAAAGTACCCAGGACTGAGCCACCTTTCCTGGCACAACAGGTAACATGTCACCAAAGTACCCAGGACTTGAGCCACCTTTCCTGGGTACACAACAGGCAACATGTCACTCAAAGTACCCAGGACTTGAGCCACCTTTCCTGGGTACACAACAGGTAACATGTCACTCAAAGTACCCAGGACTTGAGCCACCTTTCCTGGGTACACAACAGGTAACATGTCACTCAAAGTACCCAGGACTTGAGCCACCTTTCCTGGGTACACAACAGGTAACATGTTCCTCAAAATACCCAGGACTTGAACCCCCTTCCATGGGTACAGTCAACAGGCATACATGTCACCAAAGTACCCATGACTTGAGCCACCTTTCCTGAGTACACAACAGGTAACATGTCAGCCAAAGTACCCAGGAATTGACACCTTCCTGGGTACACAACAGGTAACATGTCACCAAGACCCAGGATTGGGCCACAGTGAGGGCACCAGGTAACATGTCTCCAAAGTACCCAGGAGTGACTATACTGGGTCAGTCAAAGATCCAGGGAGGATTGGGGACAGTGAGGTCACCAGGCATACATCACATACAAGGCCGGACCACCAGGAGTGACTATACTGGGGTACATGTCAGTCAAAGATCCAGGCAGGATTGGGGGACAGTGAGGGTCACCAGGCATACATCACATACAAGGCCGGACCACCAGGAGTGACTATACTGGGGTAAATGTGAGTCAAAGATCCAGGGAGGATTGGGGGACAGTGAGGGTCACCAGGCATACATTCCCTCCAAGGCCGGACCACCAGGAGTGACTATACTGGGGTAAATGTGAGTCAAAGATCCAGGGAGGATTGGGGGACAGTGAGGGTCACCAGGCATACATCACATACAAGGCCGGACCACCAGGAGTGACTATACTGGGGTAAATGTGAGTCAAAGATCCAGGGAGGATTGGGGGACAGTGAGGGTCACCAGGCATACATTCATACAAGGCCGGACCACCAGGAGTGACTATACTGGGGTAAATGTGAGTCAAAGATCCAGGGAGGATTGGGGGACAGTGACTGTCACCAGGCATACATTCCCTCCAAGACCGGACCACCAGGAGTGACTATACTGGGGTAAATGTGAGTCAAAGATCCAGGGAGGATTGGGGGACAGTGAGGGTCACCAGGCATACATTCCCTCCAAGGCCGGACCACCAGGAGTGACTATACTGGGGTAAATGTCAGTCAAAGATCCAGGGAGGATTGGGGGACAGTGAGGGTCACCAGGCATACATCACATACAAGGCCGGACCACCAGGAGTGACTATACTGGGGTAAATGTGAGTCAAAGATCCAGGGAGGATTGGGGGACAGTGAGGGTCACCAGGCATACATCACATACAAGGCCGGACCACCAGGAGTGACTATACTGGGGTAAATGTGAGTCAAAGATCCAGGGAGGATTGGGGGACAGTGAGGGTCACCAGGCATACATCACATACAAGGCCGGACCACCAGGAGTGACTATACTGGGGTAAATGTGAGTCAAAGATCCAGGGAGGATTGGGGGACAGTGAGGGTCACCAGGCATACATCACATACAAGGCCGGACCACCAGGAGTGACTATACTGGGGTACATGTCAGTCAAAGATCCAGGGAGGATTGGGGGACAGTGAGGGTCACCAGGCATACATCACATACAAGGCCGGACCACCAGGAGTGACTTTACTTGGGTAAATGTGAGTCAAAGATCCAGGGAGGATTGGGGGACAGTGAGGGTCACCAGGCATACATCACATACAAGGCCGGACCACCAGGAGTGACTATACTGGGGTAAATGTCAGTCAAAGATCCAGGGAGGATTGGGGGACAGTGAGGGTCACCAGGCATACATCACATACAAGGCCGGACCACCAGGAGTGACTATACTGGGGTAAATGTGAGTCAAAGATCCAGGGAGGATTGGGGGACAGTGAGGGTCACCAGGCATACATCACATACAAGGCCGGACCACCAGGAGTGACTATACTGGGGTACATGTCAGTCAAAGATCCACGGAGGATTGGGGACAGTGAGGGTCACCAGGCATACATTCCTGCAAGGCCGGACCACCAGGAGTGACTATACTGGGGTAAATGTGAGTCAAAGACCCGGGAGGATTGGGGGACAGTGAGGGTCACCAGGCATACATTCCCTCCAAGGCCGGACCACCAGGAGTGACTATACTGGGGTAAATGTCAGTCAAAGATCCAGGGAGGATTGGGGGACAGTGAGGGTCACCAGGCATACATCACATACAAGGCCGGACCACCAGGAGTGACTATACTGGGGTAAGTGTGAGTCAAAGAACCAGGGAGGATTGGGGACAGTGACTGTCACGGGGGGACAAAAGGCAAATGCAATGGTCTGTGCCTCTGGAGCTTACTCCATGACCTTGCTCACCCTCCGACCCTGCACCCACATAGCACCATCCTGAGTTAAAACCCTCTAACAATTTTTTCGTTGGGCCCTGGTGGTATAAACGGAAAAAAAAAGTATACCACCAGGGTCCAAACGAAAAATTTGGCATAATGGTTTTAACTCAGGGCAGTGCTTAAGTTTGGGGTCCACGGGTCGGATGGTGAGCAAGGTCAGGAGTAAGCTCCAGAGGCCCCACAGACCAATTGCATTTGCCTTTTGTCCCCGGTGACAGTACAGTCACTGTCCCCCAATCCTCCCTGGATCTTACCCAAGTAAAGTCACTATCAGTTCGGCCTTGAGGAATGTATGCCTGGTGACAGTCACTGTCCCCCAATCCTCCCTGGATCTTTGACTCACATTTACCCAAGTAAAGTCACCATCGGTTCGGCCTTGGAGGAATGTGTGCCTGGTGACAGTCACTGTCCTCCAATCCTCCTTGGTCCTTTGACTCACATTTCCCCAAGTAAAGTCACTATCGGTTCGGCCTTGGAGGAATGTATGCCTGGTGACAGTCAATGTCCCCAAACCTCCCTGGATCTTTGACTCACATTTACCCAAGTAAAGTCACTATCGGTTCGGCCTTGGAGGAATGTATGCCTGGTGACAGTCAATGTCCCCAATCCTCCTGGATCTTTGACTCACATTTACCCAAGTAAAGTCACTATCGTTCGGCCTTGGAGGAATGTATGCCTGGTGACAGTCACTGTCCCCCAATCCTCCCTGGTGCTTTGACTCACATTTACCCAAGTAGCGTCACCATCGGTTCGGCCTTGGAGGAATGTATGCCTGGTGACAGTCAATGTCCCCAATCCTCCATGGTTCTTTGAGAGGGATTTGACTAACATTTACCCAAGTATAGAGTCCTTTGTATGGGTGGAAGATGGTCACTTTAGCATGCAAGTACCCAGGTTTTGGGCACCTTTTCTGGGTACAAAACAGGAGAAATCCCCTTATAATAACCAGTGTCACTTGATGCCCTGAACTAATAACTCCACCTGATCTCTGTGTGGGAGGACCATGGTCAATTTAGCATGCATGTACCCAGGTTTTGGGCACCTTTTCTGGGTACAAAACAGGAGAAATCCCCTTACAATAACCAGTGTCACTTGATGCCCTGAACTAATAACTCCACCTGATCTCTGTGTGGGAGGACCATGGTCAATTTAGCATGCAAGTACCCAGGATTTGGGAACCTTTTCTGGGTACAAAACAGGAGAAATCCCCTTATAATAACCAGTGTCACTTGATGCCCTGAACTACTGACTCCAACTGATCTCTGTGTGGGAGGACCATGGTCACTTTAGCATGCATGTACCCAGGATTTGGGCACCTTTTCTGGGTACAAAAGAGGTGAAATCCCCTTAAAATAATGAGTGTCACTTGATGCCCTGAACTACTAACTCCAACTGATCTCTGTGTGGGAGGACCATGGTCAATTTAGCATGCATGTACCCAGGATTTGGGCACCTTTTCTGGGTACAAAACAGGAGAGGAGGACCATGGCCACTTGAGCATGCAAGTACCCAGGTTTTGGGCACCTTTTCTGGGTACAAAACAGGAGAAATCCCCTTAAAATAACCAGGGTCATTTCACATACTCGGCCGGCCCATAAAAGTGTATGCCAAATGACAGTTTAATGAACTGTGTCATTTGGCATACATCTTCATGGGCCGGCCGTGTATGCCAATTTACCCTAACTTTGGCTCTACTACGGGAGGAAGATGGTCAATTTGCAAGAAAACTACCCAGGATCGCGGCGATTCCTCCTAGGTGCACATCAGTAAAAGTGGTCTGAGTCTATGGTACTTGGCCCCGTATTTTTATTCGCAATATTCACTTTTTTAAAAGTTTTAGAAGGCTTGGCTACTGATTAGCATGTGGCTTCTAGCGATTTTTCAACATGCTCCAAAATGCTTGAAATTGAAACCACAGAGTCCCCAGGGTGGCGTGACTAACATACTCAAAGAACTAACCTCTAGACCCTTCATAAGAGGTACTTTCGGCACTTCCGGTCTAGCATGTAACTTCCGGTTTAGCATGTAAAACGTCCAAAATGCTTGAAAATGAAACGCCAGACAGCCATGGATGCCCTGGTCCTTTATGGGACCACCTTTCCCGGTAAAATGTCACTAAAAGTACCAGGAGAACCATGGTCACATTACGATAAAAGTACCCAGGAATTGAGCCACCTTTCCTGGGTAAAGAACAGGTAAAATGTCACTCAAAGTACCAGGGACCATGCACCATGGTCACATTACTATACAAGTACCCAGGACTTGAAGCACCTTTCCTGGGTACAACACAGGTGAAATGTCACTAAAAGTACCAGGGTCAATAGAAGACTATGAGTGACACCGGCTGTACATTACATTACATTACATGCAAGATTTTCAATCCGCCAAAAGTGATCGAAAATCGGACGCCAGACTTTGGAAAATAGAGCCGAATTATAGAGCCAGGGATGGCCTTTAATTCGGCTGGAAGTTCTTTTTCCACAGCGGGTCCGTGACCGCCGTGGCCGAAGAAAGTGTCCGGCGATCGGACTCGAAACCGCCAAAGTGCCCCTCCGCCGCGGAGGTATTTTCCGAGATTTTCAATCCGCCAAAAGTGATTGAAATCCGGACAGCACACACACGCCCCATATGCCGAATTAAAGGTCTCGGTCTGGAGCTCAATTCGGCGGGGTCGGTGGATCCGCTCTCCCCAGGGAAAGCACTCGAAAGTCGGATTCAAACTTTCGCTTCAAACGCCTCCAAAACGCCCCAAAATGGGTCAATCGGGTCGGCTCCACCGCCCTCGGCACCCCGTGATAGTGCACTTTAATTCGGCCGCTTTTGTTCTGGTGACCCCTTATCAAATGAAGACAATGAGCACCATGGTGACATTACTATACAAGTACCCAGGACTTGAGCCACCTTTCCTGGGTACAACACAGGTGAAATGTCACTAAAAGTACCCAGGACTTGAAGCACCTTTCCTGGGTACAAAACAGGTAAAATGT
>NC_079398.1:25264281-25324281 GCF_029220125.1 Pseudoliparis swirei | reverse complement strand
GCCTCTAGAGGAGCCGGTCCCAAACTAAGGCCTCTAGAGGAGCCGTGTCCCAAACTAAGGCCTTTGGAGGAGCCGTGTCCCAAACTAAGGCCTCTAGAGGAGCCGTGTCCCAAACTAAGGCCTCTAGAGGAGCCGGTCCCAAACTAAGGCCTCTAGAGGAGCCGTGTCCCAAACGAAGGCCTCTAGAGGAGCCGGTCCCAAACTAAGGCCTCTAGAGGAGCCGTGTCCCAAACTAAGGCCTCTAGAGGAGCCGGTCCCAAACTAAGGCCTCTAGAGGAGCCGGTCCCAAACTAAGGCCTCTAGAGGAGCCGGTCCCAAACTAAGGCCTCTAGAGGAGCCGGTCCCAAACTAAGGCCTCTAGAGGAGCCGGTCCCAAACTAAGGCCTCTGGAGGAGCCGGTCCCAAACTAAGGCCTCTAGAGGAGCCGTGTCCCAAACTAAGGCCTCTGGAGGAGCCGTGTCCCAAACTAAGGCCTCTGGAGGAGCCGGTCCCAAACTAAGGCTTCTGTAGGAGCCGGTCCCAAACTAAGGCCTCTAGAGGAGCCGGTCCCAAACTAAGGCTTCTGGAGGAGCCGGTCCCAAACTAAGGCCTCTAGAGGAGCCGGTCCCAAACTAAGGCCTCTAGAGGAGCCGGTCCCAAACTAAGGCCTCTGGAGGAGCCGGTCCCAAACTAAGGCCTCTAGAGGAGCCGGTCCCAAACTAAGGCCTCTGGAGGAGCCGTGTCCCAAACTAAGGCCTCTGGAGGAGCCGGTCCCAAACTAAGGCCTCTAGAGGAGCCGGTCCCAAACTAAGGCCTCTGGAGGAGCCGGTCCCAAACTAAGGCCTCTGGAGGAGCCGGTCCCAAACTAAGGCCTCTGGAGGAGCCGGTCCCAAACTAAGGCCTCTAGAGGAGCCGTGTCCCAAACTAAGGCCTCTGGAGGACCCGGTCCCAAACTAAGGCCTCTAGAGGAGCCGTGTCCCAAACTAAGGCCTCTGGAGGAGCCGGTCCCAAACTAAGGCCTCTGGAGGAGCCGTGTCCCAAACTAAGGCCTCTGGAGGAGCCGGTCCCAAACTAAGGCCTCTAGAGGAGCCGGTCCCAAACTAAGGCCTCTAGAGGAGCCGGTCCCAAACTAAGGCCTCTGGAGGAGCCGTGTCCCAAACTAAGGCCTCTGGAGGAGCCGGTCCCAAACTAAGGCCTCTGGAGGAGCCGGTCCCAAACTAAGGCCTCTGGAGGAGCCGGTCCCAAACTAAGGCCTCTAGAGGAGCCGGTCCCAAACTAAGGCCTCTGGAGGATCCGGTCCCAAACTAAGGCCTCTGGAGGAGCCGTGTCCCAAACTAAGGCCTCTGGAGGAGCCGGTCCCAAACTAAGGCCTCTGGAGGAGCCGGTCCCAAACTAAGGCCTCTGGAGGAGCCGTGTCCCAAACTAAGGCCTCTAGAGGAGCCGGTCCCAAACTAAGGCCTCTGGAGGAGCCGTGTCCCAAACTAAGGCCTCTGGAGGAGCCGGTCTCAAACTAAGGCCTCTGGAGGAGCCGGTCCCAAACTAAGGCCTCTAGAGGAGCCGGTCCCAAACTAAGGCCTCTGGAGGAGCCGGTCCCAAACTAAGGCCTCTGGAGGATCCGGTCCCAAACTAAGGCCTCTGGAGGAGCCGGTCCCAAACTAAGGCCTCTGGAGGAGCCGTGTCCCAAACTAAGGCCTCTGGAGGAGCCGGTCCCAAACTAAGGCATCTGGAGGAGCCGTGTCCCAAACTAAGGCCTCTAGAGGAGCCGGTCCCAAACTAAGGCCTCTGGAGGATCCGGTCCCAAACTAAGGCCTCTGGAGGAGCCGGTCCCAAACTAAGGCCTCTAGAGGAGCCGGTCCCAAACTAAGGCCTCTGGAGGATCCGGTCCCAAACTAAGGCCTCTGGAGGAGCCGTGTCCCAAACTAAGGCCTCTGGAGGAGCCGGTCCCAAACTAAGGCCTCTGGAGGATCCGGTCCCAAACTAAGGCCTCTGGAGGAGCCGTGTCCCAAACTAAGGCCTCTGGAGGAGCCGTGTCCCAAACTAAGGCCTCTAGAGGAGCCAGTCCCAAACTAAGGCCTCTGGAGGAGCCGTGTCCCAAACTAAGGCCTCTGGAGGAGCCGTGTCCCAAACTAAGGCCTCTGGAGGAGCCGTGTCCCAAACTAAGGCCTCTAGAGGAGCCGGTCCCAAACTAAGGCCTCTGGAGGAGCCGGTCCCAAACTAAGGCCTCTGGAGGAGCCGGTCCCAAACTAAGGCCTCTGGAGGAGCCGTGTCCCAAACTAAGGCCTCTGGAGGAGCTGGTCCCAAACTAAGGCCTCTGGAGGATCCGGTCCCAAACTAAGGCCTCTGGAGGAGCTGGTCCCAAACTAAGGCCTCTGGAGGAGCCGGTCCCAAACTAAGGCCTCTAGAGGAGCCGTGTCCCAAACTAAGGCCTCTGGAGGAGCCGGTCCCAAACTAAGGCCTCTAGAGGAGCCGGTCCCAAACTAAGGCCTCTAGAGGAGCCGGTCCCAAACTAAGGCCTCTGGAGGATCCGGTCCCAAACTAAGGCCTCTGGAGGAGCCGGTCCCAAACTAAGGCCTCTGGAGGAGCTGTGTCCCAAACTAAGGCCTCTGGAGGAGCCGGTCCCAAACTAAGGCCTCTGGAGGAGCCGGTCCCAAACTAAGGCCTCTGGAGGAGCCGGTCCCAAACTAAGGCCTCTGGAGGAGCCGTGTCCCAAACTAAGGCCTCTGGAGGAGCCGGTCCCAAACTAAGGCCTCTAGAGGAGCCGTGTCCCAAACTAAGGCCTCTGGAGGAGCCGGTCCCAAACTAAGGCCTCTAGAGGAGCCGGTCCCAAACTAAGGCCTCTGGAGAGCCGGTCCGACTTCCTGAGTGTCTCATACAGTTTACACAAGACATGGCAGATTTTATTTTCAGATATTTAGCTCACATACGAAGACACACCACATCATAGTGTACATTTAGAAACAGATGTGCCGTGTAGCTCTGCCGTCTGAACTCTTCCTAACGTCTCGGTAACGTGGCACAAAGCCGAAGCTCGGCACGGACGAGGTGACGAGCCGACGAAGAGCACTCGGCAGAACGCTCCCGCAGCTCCGTCCACGAGCGGACGCATGAATTAAAGATTCGCTATTAAAAACATTAGAAGAAATTTACATCTATGAATACAAACCATAAATAAAGAAGAGGAAAGAAATAACAACGCAACAATAACAAACACTTAACTGCTTTCCATTAGTGCACTTAATCTCATCTTCATGGTGATCCCACTTTACATTTCCTGTGGCTAAATGCGTGTCTCTAATTCTCAAATGAGGGACGTTTGGAGTGGCCCTCTGTCTCCAGTGAGCAAATGCTGCAATTAACTTTTCCTCCTCTTTTCTAGGGGGAGAAGGTGTTTTTTTAAAGACATTAGCCTTCAGTCAACAGCATCTTCTGGTTACTCCGAAATCCAAGCAGACTTTTTCTTCCTGTGCTACTTAATTTATCACTTGAAATAATGGTCCATTTATGCTGTATTATTTAGGGATGATTTAATGGAAAACCCGAAAGGAAGCTAGTCATTAGACATTTTTACTGTCATCAATTGAAATGCATATGAAACTTTCAAGAAGTTGAAATCCAAAACAATGTTATGCTTTAACATGCACCATTACGCCTTAGCGTCTCTTTTAAACAGGCAGAAGATATTTTAATACAAGTACAATAAAGCCAGAGTTATTTCTTCAGGCTTGTGTGAATGGGGGATTTAATCTCAGGTGTGCACACGGTGTTGAGGGGAGGAGCTTGATGGGGATTACTGGTCAAAATAGCTTTAATAAGCAACATCATGTCTTCCTGGTGTCGCTGCTGACATGACACTAGTAAATAATAAGCACATGTCAGGAATAAACCTGGTTTGAGTCCTGTAATGATGGCATTGTGTCCATATGTGCATTGTGTGTATGTGAATGTGTGTTTGTACACATGGCTGCCCATGGACAGGTGTGTGTGTGTGTGTGTGTCATTACAACGAGAGCTGGTTGCATCCGTGAGCCAAATGGCTGCATAATTGGCGATGTCCCTGACACGGCGCTCTCTGTCGGGGTTTCTTCTGCATGTTGCCCAGACTCTAATTACTGTGGTTCCAGCGGGGAGGTGAGGCAGGCGGCGAGGAGACGGCGCCCGCACCGCCTGATTCTGTCAGCTGACGGGTGGTTCTGTCTGGGGCGCAGCCGGGCATCCCCGCATCCCCGCATCCCCGCATCCCCGCAGTGAGTCTGGAGAAGCCGGGGACGTCGCATCAGCACGTCTTAATCAAAAGACGGAAATTGTCAGCTGTCAGACACTTTTTGTGATCTTTGATATCTAACCCCTCCTCTAACCTAGACCGCCAAAAAATACACACACACACACACACACACAGACACACACATACACACAGACACACACATACACACACACAGACACACACACATACACACACACAGACACACATACACACACAGACACACACACATACACACACACACACATACAGACACACACAGACACACACACACAGACACACACACATACAGACACACACACACACAAACTCACGCAGTCATAAACGACCTTTCTGTTTGGGGAACACGGCCGTGTGTTGAACGTGTTGAACGTGTTGAACGTGTTCACATGTGAGTCTGAGGACCGTCTGGATGCTCCGGGGTCGTCCTGAAGCTGCAGCACATCTTCTCTGTTTAGGCGCCTGAGCTTTCTGATTGTCCCACGGAGGAGGCACCGGGACACCAGGGCTCCGTTCCTTTGCTCTTTTTGGATGAAGTCCAACAATTTAAAAACCTTTTACAAGAATACAATGACAGTTTAGTTCAGTGCTTCAGCTTAAGAACGGTACATTTTGGTTATCTGAGTCGGGTCAGTGGCCGTTTCATTTGGCCCACGCCTCCTTTCAGAAGATCTTAGACTTGTGCTTCAGTTCAGGAGAGGATGGAAAGGCTGCGCCGGCTTTGATCGACCAACTGTTACTAAGAAGCTTTGAGGGTTTAAAGGACCTTAAATGTGTCAGATGGACCAATCAGGAGCAAGCAGAAATTTGACGGTTTAGAGGCAGGTTGAAAAAGTGAAAGCATTCCCATGCAATATATCCCCAGTTAGTGCATATTAAAGGCCGCAGATGACAAAAGAACCCAAGAGCTGATTCGCTCGGCAACCTTCCCATGAGGTGAAATCCATCCGTAGGCTGCACTTCTGTCTTTGAAGGGCAACGTGGAGGCCTATTTATAAGTCTGGACTAAAGGTAGAGAAAGAAAACAAGAACACGCGAGTGTCTATACACTTTTTAAAAAGAAAATAATTGTGTTCAATGCTTAAATGTCCCTGAGCTTCGTAACTGAAACATAGCACGTGTGAAAACGCTGCTGTCGCAACAGCAAACTCAAATCACAGAGTTTACAGCTCATATTGTTCTGAACACTTTGGACCTGGACACGTTGTTTATTTCCAGCACGATAACAGAGACATTATTTAGTTTGAGATGCATTGATTTGAATAGTAACAGATTGGAAGTACCAATGTTAGTTAAACACTAGTTTAAATGAGTCTTGTTCACTAATAAAGATTGCAGAATATTTTCTCAAAGTGTTTGACGTAAACATCATGACTCGATGAGCCGATGAGAATCCTGCAAAGCGCTGCGAGGACGTGGTGTCGGCTGCAGACACGACGGTTCAACACAGATGCGGCTGAAGGCAGCGATGCCTTCGCAGTACGATCCACGGAGACGTGTTAAGTAATGCAATAAAACTCTGTATATTTAAATAACAATTCCTTTAATTGTCGTTGAAACAACGGAGAATAAGTCAGACGAACATTTTAATTACATTTTTTCCCCACATTACTAAAGATCAGTTGCCGTGCCACGATTGAAACATTATCTCTAGGTTATAATGCATGTTTTATTAAGTAATTGCTAAATAAATAAAAAATATATAGTTGTCAGAAATACTATCATCACTTAATTGGCAATTCATTGATACGGAATTTCACAAGAACCTTTCTGTGTTAATAAGGACACGTCCACGAGGCCCTCAGTAATGAACCGGCTTGGACTGCTAATGATAATCCTTATTTATTCCACTGCTACCCGGTTTATTCGGGCCAATGTGGCACCATCAACCTTTCTCACTTTAGCAATTAAGCGTGTTGATACTGCAGGATGCTTACCTGCAATTATTCCATTTTAATGAGCAACAGCGGATGGAATGGGGGCAAGGCGAGGTCAGCCAGAGGCAGCAAGGCATCCGTGTTTTAATACATACTTAAATGTTGTTAATTTAGCTCCCTGTAATGGAGAGAAGTCTTCTTGGAGAGAATATAGACGGTTCCAGGCATTTGAAGTCGGGGGCGAGAGGCTGAGGGGCTTTTGAGAGAGAAAATACATTCTGAAACTATTCAGAGACTTCGGTTTGTGCCCAGAGGATCGTCTCCACAGCTCCGCTTGTTATCGGGAAGCCTTGGCATGTGTTCAGCTCCCGACTGGTGATGGTTGAGGCGAAGGCTTGGCAGACCCTCACCTGCTCTCGCCTGCACAATGTGTCAGTGTCAGGCGGAGCGCGGCGTCTCATAGAGCAGATCCCAGGTCGAAGGAAAGAAGAGGATTTAAGAATGCAGTATAGTGTGTGTGTGTGTAATAAAGGAAATAAGCAAGGAAAATATTAATATCTGGCTATGTGTGGATGTTTAAAGATCTGCTGGTTTTCCCTCACACTTTTGCATGAATTGTGTATCATTTGTGTAACTATGTAAGCATGCACACACACACACACACACACACACACACACACTCACACCGCGGCGCTACAGTACGCAGGTTATTATAACTCCTGAGCCGGTCTCTGTGAAGGTGGTGTGATAACAGTCATTATGGTAGCCGTGGGAGGAAACTGAGTCTTATTAGAGGAGCGTGGAGATTCATTGGAAAAACAAGCGCTTTCATTAACAGGTGTGAAGCTATGCAAATATATAAACACACCCTGCTAGCCCACCGTCCTCACACCTGCATGTGAAAAACGGCTGCTTATTAACACAACAACCTTGCAATTACTTTAGAAAAACCTGATTAAATTAAACTGGACCATAGATGTGCAAATGTCCAGATGCTTGTGATGGAAGATGTGATATGGAAAAGAAAGATGCTCAAAGAAAAAGGGTTTGCATTCACAACAAACTTCAGCGGATTTGTCTGTCTGGAATTTGACGAGAAGTAAAAAAAAGACTCTCTGTTTGTGGCACATTTAATGAACATTTGTATTCTAGTTGTCGTGATGACGGAGTTAAAACATTGTAATCAGCATTTTTCATCTTTAATGCCAAACATCGATGCCTCAACTTGAAATGATCTGAACAATTAACCTCCAGAGCAGTTACCAGTGACTGTTGTGCGTTTGCCTCGGATCTCTTTGTGAGGATCTTTCTCGGTGCTGCTGCTCTTTGTTGTCGTGATGACAGCAGCAGCACTGAGGTCTGGAGTCAGACGCCTGTTGACACATTTAAAGCAGAACATGCTTCTAGTGGAGCTCTTGAATGGTAGATTTGTGAAATGTGCCAGAGTGGCTCCCCACTGAGCAGTCAGCCCGGTCTTTGATGCATCGCGCCGTAATGTGGTCGTTATCCATAATCGGCTCGAATTCAGGAGGCCGCGGCTGAAAGAGGGACAGCGCCAACATGTTCCCGTGGTACATAGAAATGTGTCTGTCTGCCCATTAAAGATCCTCCACCTCTGCCCACTGTGACCAGAACTAAACACTCTGAAAATCCCAATTGCCTAATATGCATTCACCAAAACACAACGATTTAGTTAAAGCCACAATGTGTTCTTCCAGTTCCCGACAGGATGAGGTGTAATATTAGTAACAGCACATTGTATGTCTTTTCAATCCCGTGAACCCGTAGATGATGCCTAAATGGAGTTTCTTGATGCTTATGCAAATTTCCTGTATCTGCACGTTTGTGATACCATAAGTTTAAACATAACTAATCCTGACGCCGTCGCATGAAGCTGCTGGGAGAGGTGGGAGTTTGTGATACGCATCAATGTGGGGCTTTCAAGGAATATGAAGATGATGTGTTTGCATCGCATGAATAACAATCAACAAAGAAGAGTTTCAAAATATGGACACTATTACGCACTGAAAGGAGACCAAGAGTCATAAAGTTTTAATGTTGCAGTAAATTTTGTGGAGAAAATAAAATCCTGAGCATTGAAACCTGTGCTGAACACGAAGTGTTGCGCTGACGCATTTTAAAACGAGTGCTCTCCAAACCAAAAGCCAGAACACTGCTCCACATTCGCCCAGCAGACACTCGTCTGCCTCACCTGTGATGTGAAGTCTGTAATAAAGAGATTTTGATGATGCAGTTAGAGCTCCTAACAACTGATAGCCTGCCTAGTAAAAAATAAATAAAGTTAAGCACCCAGGTTGTGATTGTTGCTCTAGAGATCTCCAATATTATTACCATCTAGCCTGTGCTTAGGGTTTTAATTTAGCAGTGATAATTTGCACATGCAGGCCTCCACTGATTAGAGTTCTTTGTTATCCCAACTGTTTTTAATATAGTGTGAATTACCCACTGTGCTTCTTTATGCCACCCGAACAGGACTGAACATCAGCAGTGAGCCGAGTGGAAATTAAACATGGTCGAAGAGAGAGGGGGGGGGGAGAGGGGGAGAGAGGTAGAGAGAGAGAGAGGGGAGAGAGGGAGAGAGGGGAGAGAGAGGGAGAGAGAGGGGAGGGGGGGGGGCTGCCCGAGACAGTAAGCCAGAGGTAGGGACACAGATGAGGGGGGGGGGGGGGGGGGGCAGTAATCAAACTGAGGAAACAGACCAACATGTCATATTGCGCGCAGCTGACTCTGACATTAATGGTCGGGCGGGGCTGAATGATGTGTCCTTGTTATTCCTCATTCCAGGGGAAGATCTCTCCTCTTCCGGCTGAGATGCCCTCTGCCTTCACACACGGCAGAACAACAGGACGAGTGTCCTTCCCCCGCTCCTCTGACAGGGAGGAGGAGTCACAAGGATACGCCTCCATTGAAACTTAAAAGCAGGCATCTAATCGACAGCTTACAAGAGAGAAGTCATAATAGCACACAGTTACAAAATGGCAGAGGAGGAAAGAGTGTCAACAGTACATAGAAATGTATAATTACAAAAGCAAAGCATACAATTTGATGTTTTTCAATGGAAAAATGGATCAGATGCAAGGTTTTAAATTCAATTACAAGACTGATTATAAAGAAGAAGAAAAGAGACTTTGGTTTCCTTTGGGCGGAGCAGAGTCTGGAGGGGGAGGAGCTCCTTGGTTCTGATCCACTTCAGGTCCGCTGGCTGCAGTGGTTCTTCACGCTTTACATCCAGCTGACGGGTCTCAGAGCATTCCTGTCATGAGTGTTTACTCGGGACTGTTTTTCAGAAAGCCCAGACTGAGTGTGACGTTAAAGACAAATACAACCACATCGGCCGTGTTCATCTTTTTAGGCCCGACATTTAATCTTTGCAGACGGCAGTTTCAGAGGTTATAGAAAGGCCAGCTAGCCGACGCCATTATTGACCAATGGGGCCGAGTGTCCGCCCTCTAGACGCCTCTTTGCTTTTCTCTCTGTATTGTTTGCTCCCTGCCTTTGTGAAAGGGGCACTTTATGGAGGTGAGAGAAACATATTTCTATCTTGCCATCAATGGATCAATGGAGATGTGTTTACCTGTCGAGAAGCACACTGTTCACTTCATAATAATGGATATGAAACAGCTTGTTGACGGAGGGCTTTTGTCCTGGTCACTTGTCGATCCCTTGAACACGGCTGGCCAGCGGAGGGGCGCTTCCCCCGCTGCAGGGGGACCGCCTCCAGCCACCAGCCTCCAGCCTCCAGCCTCCAGCCACCAGCCACCAGCCACCAGCCACCAGCCTCCAGCCACCAGCCACCAGCCACCAGCCACCAGCCTCCAGCCTCCAGCCACCAGCCTCCAGCCACCAGCCACCAGCCACCAGCCTCCAGCCTCCAGCCTCCAGCCACCAGCCAACAGCCACCAGCCTCCAGCCACCAGCCTCCAGCCACCAGCCTCCAGCCTCCAGCCACCAGCCACCAGCCTCCAGCCTCCAGCCACCAGCCACCAGCCTCCAGCCACCAGCCTCCAGCCTCCAGCCTCCAGCCACCAGCCACCAGCCTCCAGCCTCCAGCCACCAGCCACCAGCCTCCAGCCTCCAGCCACCAGCCTCCAGCCTCCAGCCACCAGCCACCAGCCTCCAGCCACCAGCCACCAGCCTCCAGCCACCAGCCTCCAGCCTCCAGCCTCCAGCCACCAGCCACCAGCCTCCAGCCTCCAGCCACCAGCCACCAGCCTCCAGCCTCCAGCCACCAGCCTCCAGCCACCAGCCACCAGCCACCAGCCACCAGCCACCAGCCACCAGCCACCAGCCACCAGCCACCAGCCACCAGCCACCAGCCACCAGCCACCAGCCACCAGCCACCAGCCACCAGCCACCAGCCACCAGCCACCAGCCACCAGCCTCCAGCCTCCAGCCACCAGCCACCAGCCTCCAGCCACCAGCCACCAGCCACCAGCCACCAGCCTCCAGCCACCAGCCACCAGCCACCAGCCACCAGCCACCAGCCTCCAGCCACCAGCCTCCAGCCACCAGACACCAGCCTCCAGCCTCCAGCCACCAGCCTCCAGCCACCAGCCACCAGCCTCCCTCCCCCCCTCCCCTCCCTCGCTGGACAGAAAGAGGACACGTGGGGTCAATGAGACGCTCATTAAACTGAAAGGGGTCATTTCCAGTGCCAACTGAAGCCCTTTGGGTGGAAGTGGAGGGCTGGAAGGTGGCGGCCTTTAAACGCTCTGAGCAGCTTGAGGAAGCAGACTTGAGTTTTTGAAAGGAGAGATGATAGCCAGAGCATTTATATTTAAAACAATATATAATCCTGACTGCAGAGAAGGACCGGTCTCTTTAGATTAGAACTTTAGATTAACGGTGCTACAATGGGAATCCAACCATTAAGAATTCAGTAACCACCAATTACACCTCACATAAACTCAACATTACAAATGTTAAGCTGTGGGGAAAGTATTAATATGTTGCCAGAATCATGATCAATTACGGATACCTGCTAAATATTAGCGCGGTCAGCTAAATCTGCCAACCCCCTCCAGTCACACGGAGCCGAGGACGAAGCCCCCTTTGTTTTTAATGACGACTCCTTCTCCGTTCTTCGCTGTGTAATAACTGTCTCTCACGCGGAGCCGGTTCTCAGCTCACGCCTCAATAAAACAGAACCCATGGACTCCGTGTCTGCTGGGCTACTTTGGGGAGTCTGTGCAGAGCAGCCGAATGAAGAGGCCGGGTTTGCTTTACATAAAGACTGCAGCATCAGGACTCAGCAGGCGGAGAGCGGCTCTCTGGCCCATAAATCACGACATTCATTCAGCACATTCAGACCCAGACACACATTCCTCTTCCAGCTATCTCTGCTGACTCCTCGTTTCTGCTGCCGTTTAATATGTGACCGTATGCCAGGGTTTAGTTTCTCTGTTGAGGGAAGGAAACAGGGAGACGGCTCACGATACATCCTGAAGATGTTAGTTTGGGATTAGCAGTAAACGGAGAAAGAAAACACGAGCAACAAGAACATCTTCACTTCTATTGAAAAGAAGAAGAGAAGGAAAACTCTATATTTACAGTTCAAAGTGCCACAAATGCTCACCAACTATTTGTGTGTATTTTCCATCCTTCGAGGTGAATGGACCCCTGGAGGACCAATGGGTTCACAGCAGGAGTGACAGGGTCTGAATGGGCTGGAGAAAACGGGGATGGAAGTGAAGGAGGTGGGGGTCAGGACCGACACCGTCTTCTGCCTGTGACACACACACACACACACACACACATACATACACACACACACACATACACGCACACACACGCACACACACATACACACGCACACATACACACATTCACACCGATATTCAATAAAGGGTCAAGGTAGAATCATTTGAATGCGTTTGTGTGCTTTCATGTGTGTGTGTATATATATATACATATAGATATATTTATACATATATATATATATATATATATATATATACCGTTCAAAAGTTTGGGGTCACTTAGAAATGTCTTTATTTTTCAAAGAAAAGCACTGTTTTTTCAATAAAGATAACATTAATCATAAATACCCTCTATACATTGTTAATGTGGTAAATGACTATTCTAGGTGAAACGTCTGGTTTCTAATGAAATATCTCCAGAGGTGTATAGAGGCCCATTTCATCATCACTCCAGTGTTCTGATGGTACATTGTTTGCTAATCGCCTTAGAAGACTAATGTCTGATTAGAAAACCCTTGTGCAATTATGTTAGCACAGCTGAAAACAGTTATGCTGGTGATATAAGCTATACAACTGGCCTTCCTTTGAGCTTAAAGTTTGAAGAACAAAATTAATACTTCAAATATTAATCATTATTTCTAACCTCGTCAATGTCTTGACTATATTTTCTATGAAATGTTGAATTCATTTGATAAATAAAAGTGAGTTTTCATGGAAGACATGAAATTGTCTGGATGAACCCAAACTTTTGAACGGTCGTGTGTGTATATATATATATATATATATGCATGTAATGTGCACAATAAAACCCTTTTCACTCTTTGTTTCAATGCCTGAGAATCGGCTAGAGATGCAAACTGTTTTTTCTGCTGGTTACTCACAAACACAAGACATCAACACGTTGGATGTGACGACCGGGAAAAGTAAAGTGAAAGTAATGCCGAAAATGAAAGTGAAAAACAGTCGACTTGGGAACAAAGAAGCAGAAGAAGCTGGATCAACAGCGCGAGAGCTCGCTGCTCTTCCTTCCTGTCACTGAAGGAGCGTGGGTAAAGAGGTCAGGCCAGAGGTCGGGGATGGTAATTGTTTGTTGGTTTAATGCTGGGCGAGCTGTGTTTACTTCCCATACAACATTGGCTCATTATGTCCTCCGACTGCAGGCACAGCTGATGACCACATGACAACCAGACTTCCTCACTTGTCATGAGCGCCGTGTGATGGCGGAGAACACGTGAATGCTCTCGCCTGTCTGACTGCAGGGATAACTGTGTCCTGTGCCACAGAAACCTCTCTGCAGCAGAGCAAACTGATGCTGCCAATGAGAGCGCGGGGTACAGAAGAATAGTGCTGCCGACAGCTCCTGGAAGATTTAGAAAGATTGCTGGAAGAAACACACATTGGCTGGTCAAGTCGCCACGGTGGCGTCTTGACCACATTGCGTTGTCCTGGTACGTGTTGGGGACTGGCCGACGTCTGGGTCCTCAGGCAGCAGCCTGCGATAAGCAAAGGCCGCCATGGTTATTAATGTGTTATTTCTCCTGTGTTTGGCCCCTGGATGGATTATCGTGTTGAACACACAGTCCAAAATCCACTGTAAACATTAACAATTAATCCCCGCCCCGAATGACTGTTTTACATAAAGCTGATCAAATTACGTTGTTTGCAGTGGCCACATTCTGTTGTCACTGTGTCTGGAAACGACACACCGTTAATTTGCGGTTGTGCATTTCTTTGTTACAATAACTAACCATCATCAGAATATTCTTCTTCTTTTTCCCTCCTCTTCTCGCATGTCGACATTCTCAGCCGGAGCCCTCACCAGAACGGCTGTGCAGGAAACACAACAGCCAGTGGGATTTATATGAGAGTAATCCTTTAATTGCTCCATGGCAAAATGTCTATACCATATTAAGTAATTCAATACAGTTAATGGAAAGGCAGGGAGAGATATCATGTTGAGCATAAAACCTTTAAAGCCACTGCCTCACCCGTCTGCCTCTCTCATTCTCATCACAGTGGCATATTCACATTTGAGGTAATCCCCAATCTATTTTGGGGAGAGGACTGAAGATGATCGGACTGAGTCGTGCATGTTGCCGTGCAAACCCTGTTACCATCACACCACGGCTATCAAAACGACACTTCTGTTGAACTGTAGGTCCACATAAAGAATACAATAGGTCCTTGATAAACCAATAACAATAACCCGCGTACTTATCGTTTCTGTCTTGTTTAAAAGGCTTGTGAGGAATTATTGCAAGTCAAAAGCATGATTTATTTACATCCGGATCTATCATTGTTTTCACGGTCCAGGTCGAATAGGATATATAATGTGTCCATGCATGCGATCACAATTTTACGTATGATTTATCAAGTAACCATAGATGTTTGTGACACCATTGGGGTTATTGCTTCAGCGCAGGACACATTGTGTTCGATATTCCTAAATGTTTAGAACAACACGTCTCCGGCTCCGTGTGATGAGGACATTCAGGATACAGGCATCAGGAACCCCATCCACTCAGGATGACTGACATCAAGAAAGCCTGTATGGGCGGAGCATCTTTAAAAGCACCTGACCTGCATCTGCAGAGCAAACCCGTCCCGTCATAACAGAAGTGTTGATCACTCAGAGAGGACACGGTGCAGCGTGCATGCTGTTGGAAGACGTGCGATGCTCTCCCGGGAGCGGACCTTTCTTTGCTCGCATCATACAGGCGGATTGGTGGAACTGAATGTTTTGGAGTCAGAGTAGAGACTGTGTCTGTCCCACGGCCACTTCAATTAAATAAATCAAAAGTAAGAAAGTAAGCAGACAAGTACAATTACACAATTGTAAGTTAACATGCAGTGCTCAGCAGTAAACAGGTCAACATCTATTAAATATCTAATGATCTATGTTCTCAATCTAATGCTGTGTTAAATGATGATTAATAATGATATATCATTGATTTTACTTGTTTAACTGAAAACCACTGAAACCTGAAAGAATATGATATGTCTGCCTGAATGAATCGCTCCCTCCAAGTCATATTCTCACTATTCCTCGGGACGGTCGAGGAGGTGGAGTGAGCCATCTTTGAAATCGAGCTATTTAATTAATCCTCAACAAAATTTCATTTGAAGCCTTGTTCTTTCTCTTTCATCACCAAAAAAAACACTACAGCCAATTCAATTTGTGATTCTGTACCGGCCACCAGGTCGAATTCTCAGAATTTATAAGTTTGGTTCTTAAAAACGATAAAGTTATTATTGTTGGAGATTTTAATATCGTTGACGCTTCTGTCCAGTTGAGAGAGACCAGAAAAACACACAGCACACACGCTTGATCTTGTTCTTTACTTTTTAAACTGTTATTGACATTGATTGAGCATCCCACAGAATCCTTCTTCTCAGTCAGACACAACACCTCATTTTTTTTTTTTACTACGTGTGAGTGTAGTCAAAAGTAAAAGTTTCTATCTGAATCTAACTGTAGTGTAGCTAAATTAATTAAAAAATAGCTTTTCCTTCTTATTTGATCGATACCACGTCTCAATATAACAGGGGACCCTGGTCTCTGAGAATGACACTGACGGACTGGACTAGCCCTCTGAAAGAAAAGAGAGAAGAGGAGGAGGTTTGCTCCTAGTGGTACCTCAGACCACAACTGAACTGAAGCAAGCGAAACTTGCTTGAGCATGCATATTAATCTCTCGAAGAAAGAAAGCTTAGTTGGCGAGATAGTCTTAAAACATAAAAAGGCCTCCGGCGTGCGCCAGAGCAGCCTATTACTCATCAATAATGAAAAAAAAAAACAACCCCAGCAGGCTGACAGAGAGTCACACAGCTCTGGAGCCGCATTCTATAAACCTTAGTGGTAATGACTTTATGAACTTCTTTAATGAAAAGATTTTACTATTAGGGACAAGATTATAATAATCTGCCCATATAACCCAATCAAATGTCCTCAAGTGGAATGGCCTTGAACCGCTGTATGCCTGGTGTATATTTTGGAGGTTTTAATTATTTTCAACGGGTTTCTACTTGATCACCTGTCGTCTCTTCCC
The DNA here is from genome assembly GCF_029220125.1 of Pseudoliparis swirei. Classification (NCBI taxonomy): domain Eukaryota; kingdom Metazoa; phylum Chordata; class Actinopteri; order Perciformes; family Liparidae; genus Pseudoliparis; species Pseudoliparis swirei. The sequence goes on along the minus strand of NC_079398.1, from coordinate 25,308,398 downwards.
CCCCCCCCCCAGAGCTGCTAAAAAAGTTTTTTTGCCTTTATGCGGCTCTCTCATTAGATATTATCAATGTGTCTCTAACAGGGCCACGTGCCACACTCCTTCAAGGTTATGTGTTATTAAACCTCTCCTGAAGAAGCCTCTGGATCCAGAGGAGTTGGCTACAACTAGATCTCTCTCTCCCCCCTCCCCTCCTCTCAAGATCCTTGAAAGTGGTTAAAATCAGTTGTGTCGACTTTCTACATCATACTCAGATAAGCAGCTCTCTCTCTCTGGTCTGGTCCTTAGACCTTAGTGCTGCATCATTACCATTGACCATGACCACCCTGTTTTACAGACTGGAGCAGTCGATTGGCATTTCAGGGCACGCACTAATTTGGTTTAAATCCTATTTATGTATGTAAACGATATGACGCCGATAACCACCAACGTTAATCAGAGGAACCAACTCTGTAAATTCAAGCATGTCTTAAAGACAGGATGACCTTCTTGATTAAACTTGATGACAAAACCAAAGTAATTAAATTTAACCTGAGCACCTCAGAGATATTATATCTGGATGTGGTGATGATGTATCACTGACATTGCCCTGGCATCCAACACCACTAGAGAATCTTGGCTATCTATGATCGACTTGTCCTTTAACTCCCACCACGTAAGCAAATCTCAAAGGACTTCTTTCTTTCTACGTAAAATATCAAAAAATCAGGCACATCTGAAAGAGATCATCACACTGCACTAGCTGCTCTGCACTGGCTCCCAGTAAAATCTCTTGTCGTATATTGCCCACTAGAGCTACGCTCACTAAATCTCACTAAACGACGGGACTACTTGTAGTTAAAAAAAGTAGAATGGGAGCCAGAGCCTTTAGTTATCAGCTCCTCTTTTATGGGAAGCCCACCAACTTTCAGTCCGGAGGCAGACACAGTCACACCGTTTAAGAGTAGACTTAAGACCTGCCCTGGGTCCCCCTTGAGCTGCTGCTGCTTTATAGCTAGCTGGGGCGTTTAGGATGCACTGACTACCTATCCTCTCCTTTTTCTCTCCTCCTTATGATGATTTCATCTCTCAATCACACGTTACTAACCTCCCGGAAGAAGTTTGACTTTCGTCTCATGGGTCATCGGACCCCCTATGACGGCATAGAATCTATCTGCCTGATGGATGCCTGGGTCGTGAAAATTCTGCTCATGACTACGCCACTGTCCTGTTGAGACTCCCCCTCCTCCTCCCCACCGCCATCTGCAATTTTAACTCTAAATCTGTCCTTCTGTACACATTACGTTTTTCCTGGTCGATGTGAGTTTGGGGCAGGGATGTCTATGTGTACAGATTGTAAAGCACTCGAGACAAATTTGTAATTTGTGGTGAGCTATACAAATAAACTAATTCCAAATGTATGTGTGTGCGCTGCGTAATGAGCTCCAATGAGCTCCTTCTCTCTGCACTTAAGAGAGAGAGCTCAGTTTATCTTCTTGTATTGTATTTTTGTCCATGTATTTATATGCTAAAGTACATATAACTCAGATTCCACCCAGAATGTATCACCGTATTTGATGGATTTAGCAGTGATCATTCAAACATGAGACAATGGCGAGTTGGATCTTTAAACAAAACTAAAACAGAAAAGCTGGACGACGGCCTCGGAGAGCCACGGCTTGTTGACACGGTTTGACTGATGGCCAAAGCGTCCATTGTCAAGGGCAACAGGCGCAGCGGCTGCACCGATCGCCTTTTGAACGGAGCTCAGAGGGAAGGTCCAGCCTTCTCTTCAAGAGAACTCCTCCGGCCCCTCGAGGACTCGGGGTCACAGCACAGGACCCTGGTCCAAAGCTCAGGTCAGCAGGTTCATCCGAAAGGGTGGGGACGCAGAGAGTTGACTCGCGGGTCAGATGGATTACTCAAGAGTTCAGTCTGCTAGTTGTTTGCCGTCTAATCCTCTGGGAGCAGAGAGCGGTCAGTGTTGCCCTCTGCAGAAAGGAAACGTGTATCAACACGCATGGATACCATGCAACTGGGTTAAGAGTCATGGACATGGGACTCACCTGTCAACCTGCTGTGGGAGCCAACATACCTGAGCTGGGTTCAATGGTTCATTTGAGTTGTAGTTCAGAGTTGGATTTCAACTGTTGATCACACCACTGCAACCAGATAGAGGCGCTCGATTGGCCTCTTGTGCTCCTGTGCTTGAATTACAGTCCTCATGACACTCCTCCATGGGGCACACGCAGCTCAACTGCTACCAAGGAACCTTTTGAGGAGGTGATGTGCTCCACGGCGTCGCCCCGGCAGCCCGACGCGTGGAGCCTCACACCCTTTGAGATCCCCCTGACGCCCTCTGATCATCTCGCCCTGAGGCCTGAGGACCGACGGGGAGGCCAACAAGACCAGGGACTCAGGCCAGGAGGCGGGGCTTCAGCTCTCGGCGAGACAATAAGGACGATTTATTAGGTCATCTTTTACTTGCGTCTGCCAAGGTCTGGAATGAAATGTTAAATGTTTCATGGGCTAAGAAAAGGGCAGAATTTGTCTTTGTGTTTGCCATCAGAGAAGGGGAAGAGGGAAGAGGGAAGATGGAAGAGAGAAGAGAGGGAAGAGGGAAGAGAGGGAATATGATCGACAACATAATACAAAACAAAGAAAAGGATGGGATGAGACTGAATGTGAGGGGAATACTGCGAGAGCAAGAGTGAGATGCAAAGAAATGGGAGGGAGTGCAAATTAAAGAAGGGAAGGAGTAAAAAGGAGAGTAAGTGGGTGAGGGAGTCGGGGGGAAATGAGGGAGCCTAGCTGGGTGTTTGGGCTGTCTGATGGATGAGGGGGCGGGGCCTCCTGAATGATGATGGCCTAATATCATCATCCCCCTGTCAGGCCTAATAGGCTTTCCTGGGTAGGAATCACTCACACAGAGCCGCCATGAGGCCCCGACAGCATCATCCATCCGCTCAAGCCAACGTCTCCACACTAATAAGGAAATGTATGGTTCAAGGAGATCTGAAAAATTAAACAGGTAGCTTATGAACCGTTGTTTCTAAGGGATGTTTATTATATGTATGGAATGCTGTGCGGTGGAGGTGTGTCTCTCGTGTTGGAGACGCTCAGGTCTGATGTGCTGACTCGGCAGGAGATAAACGACCTCGTCTCCTTGCAGGCCGGCCGTGTCCTCCGGTGGCGCCTCGTCTCCTCATTCCTCAGCAGACAGAATCGCTCCTTCATCTTGGTGAAGCTACATTTTCCACCGTTGTTGAATTAACAACAAGCAGGGAGGGTCATTATCAGTTGGAATGAACATATATTTTTTGAATCCTGAATCCTGTGATCTAACAGTCTATTGTTCACATCTTCTAGAATATTCTAATTTTAGCGGCAGGGCTTTGGAGGAGTCACCCATCTTGTTTTCCTCCAGCTGTCACTGCCTCCCTCACTGATCACAGCCCTCTTTAAACACGGTTACTCTCCTCTCATCTCCTCCGTATCCCATCCTGCTATCTGCAATCGCAGCTTTAATCATGTGGCACCCCCCCCCCCCCCAGCTCCCCCTCCTGCATCCACCAGAGAAAACTGCCGCCATCAATAACGGCGAGAACTTTTTCAAAGTCTGCTCCTAAAAGCCGGGTCCCTTCAAAATGGTCAGATTTGATTATGGATTGCGAGCTGTGAAGAAGAGCCTCTGTCCTCCATGAGGCGATCCCTGCTCCGGCTGCGTGGAGAAGCGGAACACACATTCCTCACATGGCAATAACACAAACACACCGCTCTCCTCTTTATGCACGGGAACCAATGACTTGAAGACTCTTCACTCCTTCTGACTATCTGACGTTGGGGGGTGGAGTGGCCCTTCTAGACATTCACAATCACACGTGTATTTCTTTAGTTATACTTTGCAGTGTCGTGACTACGTTGTGAACGAGGGTATTTGTAGTTCTGTTGTTAACGGTCCTGAATGTTTTTGCGGTGGAACACGGCCACTGATGCTCCGACACATAGCCCCCCCCACCCCCTCGTTAGCAGCTCTGTGGTTAACGTCTCGTTGGGTACAGACCTCCTGTGTGTTCAGCTGCATCTCAATCGCGGTCGGCTTTAATGCATCTGCAGCCGTGTTGTCATTGTGCACACGGCCCACGGCCACCCTCTGCACGCCCCTCTGCAGTCCAAGGTGGACCCTGCAGCACGGAGGGTGTGTGTTCATAAGAGGGGGCTCGCTGAGGTGCGTTGCGAGGCCATTGTGGTCTCCACGCTCGCTGGTTCCCTTTGTGCCGGGAAAGCCCGGCGATACAGTAACAGCCAGAGGCAGAAAGGAGCTGTCTGTCGTCGGGACGGCTGGTAACACTTGTTTCACCCTCCCTTCCAGGGGGCCGCGGAGAATAGAGGAGAGGCAGCTGGTGGGCTTAGCAGCAAACCAATGGAAACAGTGTCAACAGCTGCCCTCGGCCACGCACGCCAACCGGCCGGCAACAACGGGCACCAACAGCTCCGTGTTTGGATAGCTGCGGGGAGGTGGTCCGGACTGGATCTCTGCGAGACGCCGCTTTGCCAAATGAGCGCCTTTTGTGTGCTTTCTCATTCGAGCTTTACACTCGGAGCTTAGTCGTCTCACAGGTGATGACAACATGGACACGGTGAATGTTGAGTAAACAAGACAAAACAACAGCTGAAGGGGAGGGGCCTCTGCTGAAGGGGGGGGGGCTCTGCTTTGTGACCTCTTTAAAGGAAAGATTATCAGTCCAGTCCATTGTTTACTCACACATGCCCAAAGCCCATTCCAACGCTTCACTTAGTTGTAGAAGTTTTGAAGGATAGGTCATGTGATGTCCTGATACATATGTTCCGCATGCTGCAATAGGGCCTTATGATTTACATGATGTGGAAAACACAGACAGAATAGCATCCTTTAATCATGATCACATCTCAATGAATATTGGGGAATTTGCCAAAGTGTGGATATGGAAGTTTGACGCTTTTGTTGTTTTGTTGTTTATTTGATCAAACAAGATTTTAAATTTTCACACCACATCATTCAACACTTTTTGTGATGACAAATGTCGTAAAACCCCCAAATTCAGATGAATTTTAACCCATAGTTTGGGAACCGTGTCGATGTCGGCGTAGCGCCCGGTGCTTGTGTCACGTGAAGAAGAGGAGACATCAGTTCCCCAGGCTGTCCCTGTGACCTCCAGCTCAGGTCAAGATGACCCCCGAGGAGTCAATAAATCACGATGTCACCTCTGCTGCCCAATCCCCTCTTGCTATCACTAACTTTGAGTGTCCTTAGCATTCTTTCACTTCCCCTGCTCCTCGCTTGACCCTCCATCCAAACAAACCGCCTGTCAGCGCGGCAGCGACAGGTCCGACAGCTCCAGCTCGACGTGAAGAGTGATCCCCCCAAAAGTAACACTCTCCGCCCGCGACTTTCTGTCTCCAGGCTCTGCTTCCTCTTCTCTCCCTCTCAGGAACAACTCCAGCCTCACTTTTGACGTTTTTCCATTTCTCTAAATCATAGTTGAGCTGTGAAAATATGTAATTATAAGCTATTTGAAGATGGAATTTGTTTTTAGTCTATATCCAAATTCCATGTGAGGGTTTTTAAATCAGGAACACGGGCGATGGCAGTATAAATACCAGTCTACAACATCAGAGTCTTTATTTAAGTCTTAGTTACATCCAATTTGCAAGCATCTTTAATTCTGCCCTTACAGGATCATTGTTGGACATACATGTTTGAATCTTGTGGTATTATCTACCATTTGCTAACTTTAATACCTTGCTAGGATTGCGCTGCATTGGAGCTTATTCTATGTCTGACTTGAATATTTGGAGCTCCTTTTATGTACAATTCATTACTTTAATATGAGAGACTCATTGGGGTCATCTTGGAAAGAATGTAGCCATCAGTTTACATTCTTAGTCGTCATTAGACGAATAAATATCACGAGATTACCTCATAAGCCTTAGGAAGTTCCCCCCGCTGCCAGGCCTCCACAGACATGGGGGTATTAAAGGGTTATTCCAGTTAGCGTGTACAGGCTGTGGAATAGCCTCCATTCCTTGAGCCCTGGGTGAATTATCCAAGATCTTTTTCATGTTGCAAGAGAGACCAAAGCGCTTTCTGGAAACACGGCTCTGATAATCGTGGAGGAAGACCAGCAGACAGTGGCAGCTGCTGTCAATGACCTTAAATACCTTATCTACACCTTTGAAGCCGGGCGAGTTGATTGGCAGGTCAATTTCTGATAGCATCGGTCGATGTACTTGGCACTCTTAATGCTCTTTGGCGCAGATAAGTCTGCTTAATATGAAAACTGTCATAATTCATCCGCCTTTTTCGCAATATACATTTTCTTGGGGAATCATCAATCCGGTCCCCTGTCAGGAGACGTCTCAGGATTACCATTCCACCGTCAGCCCGTGTGTGATTTCACTTTATCGAGATTATCCCACACTATGAAGCGGTTAGGATTATTCCTCTGGTCTGTTGAATGAAAGTTATTTTTTCCGTCCCTGAACCCGGCGTGGAGCCGAGATAGGGGAAGCGAGCCCCGCAGTGGGGATGATGTCACTGTGTCAAACGCATCGCAGGCCCCGCCCCTCTCAGCCGGTGGTTTCCTGTGTAAATTAACAGACTCGGTGAAGAAGATTCCAATTTTGAAGCAAATTAGCCATGTTTTTTTAATTAAGGCCAGCGCGCGGTGCGAAGGCAGAGGGCCGTCGCTCCGGATGGACCAGGTGTCAATTTATTCTTTGGGGAAGCGTCGCGATGTCCGTCCTCCAGCCGAGACTCATCCCTGGACTAATCAGTCCCCAGCTTGAAAGATGTCCACCTGCTGACACCTTCTAGCTGAGAGACACTGAGTGGTCAGACAATTATTCATTATTTGAAGGCCTCATTTGTGAAATTTCCATTAAAAGTTGCCACCATGCAGACAGGCTCAACATTGGATTCCTGATAATTATAGTTAGCTGGAAAACTGTATTATTCTGTTTTTTAAAAGTCAATTTCCTTTCCGTGCGTGTCTGTGGAGGCTCTTTAGGGGGCCGTCTCTTGAAGAGGACTGCCAATTTATGCCCCGTCCATCAGGTACGACGTCCTCGGTGCTGTCGGTCTCCCGGAGGCTGGAAATGTAAAACACGGTAAGTTTTGTAAGGTCCTATGAAGACGTTGAAAGGACTGGTGCAGGTTTATTTATCACTCGGTCCATAAACAATCCAAATAATCGTCACATCATTAAAATAATAAAATCGTAAATTGCCGCCTTGATTAACAGCACTTAATTATTTGACAAATGCATTTGTTGGAGTCTCCAATTAGAAACGAAACCTTTCGCTGTGAATAATTAAGATGTGATTTATGGTTAATGTTCAGAAAAGACAATATTTGAGCAATAACGAGCGATGAAATATAGCATCCGGTTCTTGAGTGGATGGCTCCTTAACTGTGAAGCGGCTCCTCTGTGAGGTGACAAGGACAATTGCGCATCTCTTTGGCTGCTCCGGCTGCTCCGTGGGGGTCGACTCAGACGGACTCGCACAGTAATGAGCCGTCTTTAATCACGGGAGACGCTGCTTTCAGAGAGAGGGGGGGGTGGGGGGGGTTCTAATTACTGTACGACAGGAACATCACACGGCTTCCTGTCCATCTCCACTGAGGCGGAGTCCTAACCAACCTTGACAGGAAGTGACAACAAAGACGTCTCTGTGCGGAACGCCACAAAACAAAGAAATATAAAGGACTACAAAACTGAAGACATTCAGGATTGTAGGATGTAGATTAAAGAGCTTTTCTCTTTCTGAGCAGAGGCACAGTGATTCTCATTTGAGCTCTGGAAATACAGATAACGATGTCTGCTCATCAGGTACGATGTTGACAGCACATACCCTATACTTTATTGATGTTTTAAAAATGCAATTCTTGACAGCTTTGTGCGAACATTTCCAATGCAGAGCAGCGATGCCACACATTCTGCTGACGGAACGAAGATGAATCAGCGTGCATCAAAATGGAAACGCATCAGAATGAAGACTTTGACTCAACCAGGTTCTGACTGGAAATGTCAGAAGAGGATTGTTGTCCAGTGAAGAAGCAGCGAACACGTGTCTGAGTGGAATGAAGACGACGCACACGCCCTGGACTCGCTCAGTGTCTCAAACACACCTTCAGATGTTGGAACATGGCTCTCATCATTCCTCCGGGGGTTTTGGAACTCGGTCAGCTCATGAAATCCTAATTCTCATCCGACCACCCTGATACACACATTTGTATAATAAAACAATTTCGATGGATCCACCGTTATTCCCCACCACCATGTGCATTCCACTAAACTAAAATAGCTGCCTGAGATAAGTCCACCAATCCCTCCACTATTTCATCCTTGTCCATATCCACAAGCAGCAAAACCAGATTTCTTCCATAACCCTGTGTGATCATTTGCATCTAAAACGATATTCGACATTTGTTATTCCATCAATCAATACCATCTCCACCATTCCCTGTGTGCATAATCTCAGAACCTGCATGCCAAACGCTTAACAATAACATGTATGTTGTACAAGAAGCCATACATCATCCCAGGACACATTTACATCCTGTTAACAATTTCTCAGGGCAGATTAGAGGGCGCTGAGACAGCGGCTCAGATCCCATGAGAGGCGGGCTTTGGGAGCTGATAAGGCCAGCCATAGGAAGGATTAATACACATGACCAGGACACATGGAGGCCTTCTGATTATTCCAGCAGAAAAATGGCCCCATCCCATCGGCCCCTGCATGATTAAATACAGCCCGTGTGCGGACAGGCAAAGGGATGGGGAGATAACCCATTTTATTTATGCAAGCGGGTTAGCCTGGCAGATCACGTCTGAGGATTGTTCACGCTACAGGGGTGAGGGATCGCACCGGGGAGCCCTGATCACACGCAGGGCTGCCGGAGCCGTCGCTGCCACCTCGCCTCCTTCCCTGCAGAACATAGATCAGGCATTCCCAAAATATATCATGTCAGGAAATGGCCAAATAGAAATGTGTGTTGCTGCAAACCTCCATTGGCTTTGTTTTGTCTACTTTATTTGTTGCTGCTGAGGAAGCACATTGGAGTTTTCCTTAAAGGTATTATTTAGGTGAAAGATAACCAGAATTCTTATAGTCAAACATCAATATTTTGTCTTTTTATGAAGGAACTTAAATCTATTGGTCATTTATTTCCCATCGTCTCCTCACCTGCGTGGTTTTGGTGAATTATCTCCTTCGTCCAACGTGAACATTCCTAAAGAGACACGAGGAGGAACCACGGGTCTGAAGGTGGAGGAACAACTGCTTCTATTTCATCACATTATTCTCCCACTGCACACACACACACACACACGCACACACACACACAGACACACGCACACACGCACAGACACACACACACACGCACACACACACGCACACACACACACACGCGCACACACACACACACGCACACACACACACGCACACACACACACACACACACACACACACACACACACACACACACACACACACACACACACACACACACACACACACACACACACACACACACACACACACACACACGCACACACACACACACACACACACGCACACACACACACACACACACACACACACACACACACACACACACACACACACGCACACACACACACACACACACACACACACACACACACACACACACACACACAGACACACACACACACACACACACACACACACACGCACACACACACTCCTTTTTCCATATCCGGAGTCACTATCAGGAAACATCCTTGATGAGGTTTTTGCAGTCGCTGTAGTTTAGATTCTGTACACACATCTTTGTGGGAGCAGGGACTACCTAATTAACTTCTTCAAAAACATGTACTCATTATACATTGAATTCCTTTTTGGTAGTTAGAGGGTGCTTAATTAATTAATTGTGTTAATGACCCATTAATGGCGGTGTACAAGAAATTCTAATGAGCCACCATAATTAAATATTATCTCACTGTTTAATCAATGCGTTTAATTATTCACATGATATTTCCTGTGGAATCAATTTGCTGCCGGGTCACAGGATGCTGCGTGTGTCCTCCCTGATTCATCTCTGAATCGGTCATTCGGTTCAGAATCCTCTTTTAATCACGGGCATGTGAGCCGTTTGGCTCGGATCCATACGTTTGTGTGTAAGCGAGTCATTCTGACCATTTTGATATCAATTTTAATTGACCCTGGGTTACATTTAACATCTGTTTGAGAGACATGTTTTAATTAGAGACGGGGGATAGAATTACATTGCCATGGGTGCTGTCACCATTAGGGAAGATAAATGGTGCGATTCCATATATTTTCATATATTAATGGACAACATACCTGATATTCTCTCATTGCAATGTTATGTCGACACAGCAATAAATGCGTGTTTGTGTTTAACAGGCTCCACCGTATCGACTCGGCGTGCTCCTTCACAGACGAGCCGGGGACAGAGTCCAGGTGTCTCCCACGTCTGAACGCACCAACAACGTCCAGCTCCGAGGTGACAACCTGTCCGTGATGTCATGGCTCTGAATCCGGTTTCATTCTGTCACGTTGTCTCTGTCCGTGAGCCTCTGCTCTCTCTCCTCCAGCCCCTCTGCTGCAGACTGGAAGCCCTCAGTCATCGTCCTCGTTTGAGCTCCCATTGGGTGGATCAGAGGTGGGCAGCTGGGCGTGGGCGGGAGCAGATGGCTGCGTGCTCAGGCCCTTCATGTTGTAACACCTCCTCTCCCCTGGGTGCCCGGGTGGAGAACCTACCTGAGCTCAGTGGCATGGCCAGCAGGCTCCCCCCCCCCCCCCCCTACTTGGCTCACATATGGCGCCAGCCATGGGGCCTCGAGCTGTGGTTCTGACCTGAGGAATAAACTGCAAGGGGAGGTAAGCCTCACTCATTAGGACGAGTGCAACGAGTCTGTGGTTCACACGCGGAGGAAGAACTTTGAGAGCAGTGAGTTGTGGATTAGTGAGAGCCGTGTGCTGCACTGCCACCCAGAGATAGATGTTGACTGACAGATATTGGTTGCCTGTATTTACATAATACTGAAAACATGAATAATTTCATAAAATAAGTTGCAAGGGATGGGATGGCGTCGTGTTGGTATCAGTAGTTTAACTTGTGGTGACCCTCTGCTGTGCATTCTCTGGGCCGGCGGGGACTGGTGACCGACTGCAGGTGCTGGCACATTAATCCCTAAATCAGCTCAGCAATCTCAAAGTTCCAGGAAGGAGCCTGCTGGGAACGCAAAGAGGTACTTGTGGTCTGGGATTATGACTTTCAGACTCGTTGGACTTGAGAACACAAATTAGCCTCTTGAATGTTTGCAGAGGGCTTTCTGTGGATGGGGGGTTTGGATTCATCCTCCGACCAATGTTTTTTGAGGATAACTATTTTTCCATAAATCCATGTTAAGTAGTCACATTCTCCCTGTGGCTAATAGGATCATGATGGGAATAATCTGTACAAATCTGACAGGAAAAAAGAAATGTCCTGGCCTTCAGCTTCTTCCTCTCGGTAAATGAACAATTTCAAGAGTCTTTCCTGTGGGGCGAGAGGCGGGGGGGGGGGGGGGCTCCTGTTGCTGACGCTATGTAGGTTTTATTGTGCTGGAGCTCAAAAGGTGGATAGTTAGTATTTAACGTACACAATAGTGTAAAACAATACCAACAGAAGTACAAATGAATAACAAATATCACGTCGGCCTCAACTCTCCCATTCGGCTGTTTTCTGATTGCTCGTGAAAACTATGAATATAAATAGGTTGTGTTGAGATTTATAGATTCATAGACAATACGCCATGAGAAAGCTGCCCTGTTGCTGCACACTGAGGACTCCTTCAGAGGCGCTTCCTGCTCCTCTGGCTTTAAACGCTTCCCTATCAGACATCTGCTCCCCGCTTTCCCCTCGCCACTCTCACCCGGCGCTCCATCGCCCGCCGGTCGTCCCGGATGCTCACGACCACGCAGCCCTCTCATTGGCTGACAGCGCCGCCATGCAGACCTGCTCTAGCCCCACCCACCGGCTCCAATGTACAAACACATGTTTAGTCTTCACAATTCCAAACAACAAAATGACACCGAAGACAAATCTTCAATTAGTTGTGAATAGTTAGGATCCCCTCACATGCCGGGCTCCTCAAAGCAGACTCTGGTCCCGGGACCCCGCGGCGCTCACAGGCCGGAGGGAGATCGAACGGCAACAAACCAAAACCCAAAGGAAACTAAATCAAACAGAGAAAATAAGTAGTCGGTTGATTTTCTGTTGATTGCATAATGGTCCATTAGGTTGATGACATCAATGCAGCTCTATTGTATTGCATATTGGACTTATTATTATCACCTACATATATAATAGAGCTTTTAATTCATGAGTAAAGGTTAAGAAACCCCTCAACATTGACCCGGCTCCTCTTTCAGAAGCGGTCTCGCTTGTGTCCGACTCCGAGACAAGAAGCTGTTGGCGGTGACGTCTCTGTGACCCACAACAACACACGGCCTCATGCTGCTGGGACTGTTGCATTGTGGGACAAAGGTGCCATCTATCCCTTCCCTTCATCTATCACTCAGGATCTCAATGGAAGCTGGAGTAGATTTAGCTGGCATGTGTATTTTCTGTGTGTGTGTGTGTGTGTGTTTGTGTGCGAGTGACCCATTGTGGCCAGACACCTGCCCACAGGCTCCTTGTCGGCCTGATGAATCCGTGTCTTCGAGGTGTCTTTGAAGAAGTCTATTGTGTGCCTTTGTTCTCCAGTGTGAAGCGTCCTGTCCTGCGTCTCCCTCTGAGCACTAAAGAGGAAATAAATCCACTGCTGACACGATGAATGTCCTGGGCCGCCATCCCACCATCTCTCCCAGAACAGAAGGAGAAAAGAATAATAAATGTTGGATCAGAAAAAAGAGAAGTAAAAAAACACGAGTGCAGACAGCATCTGACAGTAGACTTCCCTCTCTTGTCCACCGACCGATCATTTCTTTGAAAGAATGAATACAAAAAAGAATAGAAAAAAAAGCTCCCCAAAAACTTTTTTCTAATTTCGATTCTGTTTTTTTCTTCTTCATTTGATTGGTCCGTTATTTGTGATGTCACACCTGCTATCATTCATGTCCTCATGGTCTGTCAGGGCAGATTAGAAGCAGCGGCGGCGCCTCGACAGCCATCGTACAGTATCAATATTGTGACGGCTGAGGAGCCGCCGTCCTCGCATCTCCTCCGAGTGCAAAGACAATTGAAAAGAGGAAGCGTCACAAACCTGACACCCGAGTCACTTCAAGGAATCCCTTTCAAGAAGAAATCAAACCTCACCCGACAAAGCAAAGCTCGCCCGGGACCAGAGTAAATAGCATCAAGAAGCAAGGGTACTTCCACTTCTAACAAAAGGAACTTCACCCGCTGGAATCCTTTAAGATGCAGGAAGTGAAACTGATTATCTTCTTGCAAGTTCTACTTCGCTAAAGGACATTTTATTATTATTTTTTCCTATCAACAAAAATAGACGAAAGCAAATCTGCTGGGCTCAAACGGAGACAGAGAGTCGTCACTCATTGAAGAGTTGAGGCGATTGCATAGGCAGTCTCACTAGAATAGGCATCATGAAGGGTTCATGCATCTTGTCACATGCAGAATCTCCTTGGACTTTTCTTTGTGTCCGGTCTGAATCTGAAACTGTTCATGGTTGTAGTCCAAATGTCATCATTTCCTCTCATACAGTACCACTCCTTAACCCCAATGACACTTGCAGGAGGCGAGGACTCTGTCCCGTGTTCATCACTCCAGCTGCTCTCCTCATCAACCAGTTTGATACTGGCGAGTTATACTGGGATGTAAGCCAAATGAAAAAATGTAACATGAGGTTAATCACCTTGAATACATTCTCCAAGTAGCGTAATTTATCCATGTTCTGCCTCTGAGTCTGCCCCCCCCCCCCCCGCCCTGATGACTGTGTCTTGAGAGTTGGTGATCAGTGGTAGCATCGTAGCATTAGCAGAGTTTCTGTCCCAGTGACTTCTGGGAGTTAAGTGCACGGTGCCAATAACTCAGAGGCAAGGAGACACTTCATTGGGATTTGTCAGGTTTCTTAGCCGGCTGCTTGCGACCAGCTCGGTTTGAACCAAACGTCCCACTTCCCATCAGAAGATGTTTGATTGAGCCGCTCCTCGTCCGGCTAGTTCAGGCCCACAGCGAGGCCAGCAAAGGGGAACTGTTGGTGCATGTCACTTCAGATCCACGGTCCAGAAAAATACAAAAAGAAACAAAGAGAGAGAGAATGAGAGAAAGAGAGAGAAAGAGAGTCAGAGAGAGAGAGAGAGAGAAAGAGAGAGAGAGAACATAACAGACAAAATAGTAAAAATAGCAAGTGAAAAAAGAAAATCCCAGGGTGATTACAAGATCAGCATGCCATGGTACAATTACCATCACTTTGAATTTGAAATGGCCATTTAAAGGGCAGTAGAGCATCCTGGAAAATTAAACTGGAGCCTAATTAGCACACTCCAACCTGACAACAGAGCAGCTTTCAGCCTGGCTGAGCAAAGCAGTCGAGCAAGAGAAGTGAGTGACTGAAGGACCGAGGAGGCCCTGAACTCATCACACACCCAACTGTGAAACACACTCATGCACAGACACCATGGCAAAGACACACTCACACACACTGCACCAGCATGCACACAATCTCATACACACCCATCTCCAGACAGAGAGGATCAACTTTACTCATCTAAAATATATATATATATATATATACAAGTGGTGAATTCTTTCTAATATTTGTGGATTTGATGGTATAATACTGGACTGTACTTTATTTCCCTGATGTAATGGTGGCCCTCTCAGCCTGCCAGCAGAGGCTGGGTCAAGCCCATGACCTCTGACCCTTGACTGTTAAAGTAGCTCTGCCCCCAGTGGGGTGTTGTGCCTAATGTCCGGAGCGGCCTCTAATCCGGTCTCGCTGTCTGGCGGGTCGCTCGGCACCACGCTACCGTCCCTGTCCAGACCAACCCTGCATAGCAAGTTCAGCTCGACTCGGGGAGAAGACCACCTACTGCCTCCATGTGAATACTTGGACCTACAATTGAGTCTTTTTTATTTTAATTTTTTCTTCATACCAACACAACGATGCAGTAGAAGAGTTTTCAGCTGAAACTTTTGACCGTTAAAATGGGTGAAAAGTGGAATTACAAAATTCTGCCGGAGGGGTAGAAAAGTGCTGAGGGGAGGTGAAACTAGACACTGTCAAGACAGCTCTCTCTCTGTGTGTGTGTGTGTGTGTCACCTCCTTCTTTCCTGAGCCCTGGGGTCTTTCCTGAGGTCTGGTCAAAGAGAAGGAGAGCCCCATGGCGATATCTGTCACGGAGCTCAACAGGTCGACTTTAACTTCCCCTGTAAACTTTGCACAGTGCAGCTGAGTGTGATAGTTAGATGTGCCCAAGATAAAGTTCAAAACTCAATGTGAAATAATTTATAATTACAAAAAGTATGCTCCGTGAGGAATGTCCTGGTTGCTGTGGGGATGTACCCTTTGCCATATCGATTGTGGCGTGAGATGTTCTCCTCTGGACGGATCGATCCAAACCTGTTTCAGACCGACGCTCCTCTCATTGGCTGAAGGCACAGCCCATGTGATTTGGGATGTGGGGCTCAATCACTGCCCATTAGCTGAGATTTAATTAACCCAAATGGTGTTATCGTATTTGACGACAAAGAGGTATCCGAGCAGGAACCTCATTGTTCTGTCTGGTCAGTCAAAGGTTGCTGAAGACAGAGCGGCTGCTCAAATGGACTATAGAGGGAAATCATGTCTTACCTTGTTGTGAATGGGGCGGCTACCTGGACAGAGAGAGCGTGTTTTGACCATCGGCACAAAACCAAGAGCTGGGATGTGATTTGGAGTTCTCGTTCTATGCCAATTAATCTGAAATAAGGCATGGCCTCCAGGATTTAAGATCAATGGCATTTGGTGTCAAACAAGAAGAAGACCTCCTGTCCTCACTTCCTTTACACATTCAGGATCTTGACTTAACTTCCTCTCACGATGCTGTGCTCCGGACGACGAGGTGTATCTCTAGCATGCAGGCGGTGTAAACCGGTCTGGCTCGTCGTGAAGCGTCATACATCTGAAATCAGGTTTCTGTTGCGAGTCAAATTAGCAGGAGAAATGCCTGACACACAAAGAATGGAAACTGCGAATCAATCACCTTCAAACAGAATGACATAAATACCATTAAACTCCAGAAGATCTTATTTTACCTCGCTCTGCTCTTAATGCCTTTCTCTCATCTGGAGTGACATGATATTTTTTACCCTGTGACACGCGCTGTAATTGACAAAGCCCGGCTGCACTTTGCCAAACCGCACAGAGCCGCTATCTGGGGGAAGAATACACATTCACGCTGAATTGGAGGTGCTCTACAAAACTGCTGCCAATTATCTGAAGCCGTGTAAATGATAACTCTGTGGCCACTCGAGCATGAAACAAGGAGATGAAGATGAATCGTACTCTTCCCCATCATTTCATCCCATTTAATTGACAAGCCCTCACTTTGCTGTTAAATTTATAAGATTACAAATATGAGCTGAATCTGGAGCAGCCATCCAGCCGCTCTAATCACATGCAGAACCAGGCGCAAATTAATCTACATATTTTAATAAGGTGCCAGTACCAGGGAAGGTGTGCGCAGACATTTAACGGATTATCATCCGCCGTCCCCCGAGTTCAGAAATTGAATAAATATCTTTCATATAAATACATGGGAACCGACGATGAGGAGCTTTACTCTTCCCCTCGCACAGGCGACCGCGTGGACTCGTCTTTCAGAGGCTTTCTGCTTCACTTGTGCTCTATAGTCTTCTTCTTGGGCCGATTAACAGTCCAAGCACTTATGGAACAAAGATGCTGTGATTTTCCAGCCCGGCGAATACCAACAGCTCCTGGTTCCTTGGAATGTAAGCGACTGAGCACAGGAGTGAAATATGACGGCTTTACCAAGAATCAAACCTGCTCCAGAGATGTGGAGGACTTTGAGGATACAAATGGCCATGTGTAAGACACTCTTACAACTTGCAGTTTTAAAAGTTAATCGCAAAGTAAAAGCTTCTCGGTTGACTCACTGCTCACAGAAGACGGCCGGCAGAATCGATTCTGATTCAAGCTGCTCCGATGAGTCGAGGCTGGTCTTGGAGGGTTCTGAATGTTTCTCACGGATTAGCTGCAAAATATAATTTTCAACTCGACAGTAAATGCAAGCGAGTCCACACAAGCAGGCTAGTCATATTCTAGATGTGTGTTGCTGTCAACAAATCCCCCCAAAGTCCGTCTCTCAACACTTCCAAACGTTCCTGCCCTGCATGGAGCTCTCGGCCCAGAGGTCCATTGGGTCCTGTGGAACATGTCCATCTTTGAAAATGTCTCACTCGTATATACTTTATAAATAACATTCACAGCAAATATTTCCCCAAAGCAACCGGCCTCTATCTCTTAGCAGACGCTCCAGAAACAAAGGCAGGACAGTGTCGGTTGGACTGACTCAGAAATAAACGACTGTGTTGGCATTGGTGTGTTTTGATCGTTTTTAACACAAAGGGTATATGGCATGACCAGATAAAGTCCATGTCAGAGAGTATGTTCGTGGGACTTGTTGAAATGAGAACGATACCATTTTCAGTTGTCAATCCAGACATGTGGACCTTTGAGGTCGCATGTGTTCATCTCCTCGTGTTCACTGCGCTGGGCCTTCATTCCACCTCTAAACAAACACATGGACTGGAGAATCATTCCACTGTGAACCCTGAACCTGAAGCTTAACCTGCTGCTCACCCTCTTGAAGACGCCTACTTTGCTGGAGGAACACAGAAAATTACAAGCTTCCTCATTCGCCGCAAACAAACCAGTGATGGGAGTCCTTAAGTGGCAGGACAAAGAGTAAAGATTGTTGTTTCTTCACCTTTTCACAATGCCAGGAGGAATATAGCCCCATTACACTCTAGAGGGTCACTTTTAGTGTCTGAAGGTAGTGCTTACACAGACTTTACAACGTGTATCATTACAGCTGACCATATAAGGAAGCGGCTGGGATGTGAAAGGGAAAGAAAGAGGAGGTCACCAAGGCTGTCAGTTTCAGATGGAATGGAGGACCAAAGATCAGCTCTCAATTATCACCACTTAACTGAATGAATCCTCCTTCTTACTCCTGCAACCTGTTTGGGGAACCAGCTGTTTGAACCTCTCCAGCCTTCAGACAGTCGCTCTGTGCTTTCTGTCTGCAAACTCCTGCTTTACAGTTCCCTTTAGTGGAGACATTCTAAACCCCGCTATCTCACAACATCCTCACAAGAAAACACACATTTATCCTCAATCAGCGATCGACATACCTCAGCACCGAGACACAACGTTGACGAAGCAGCAGCAGACGGTGATTTGTCATGTGGAAGTGATTCGCGTGGCGCTGTCCCGTCTCCTGGCTGGGGAAGACGTCACATGCCACTGGTGACTGACAGGCCCAGTTCTGTCCGGTGGCTGCGGGGGAGCTGCAGGGCAAGATAAGGACATCTCTCGGTGGCAGGCCGGGGTCACCTGAAGGTCCCCTCCAGCCGTGAGGAGATGTGTATCTCGGAGGCCTGGATCCACTCCTGCTGTAACACCTGTCCCCGGCTGAACTTCCAACCCTACCTGACCCCACTTATCTGGATCAATCTGTGTGGTCAGGAACGGTTTAAGGAAACCGGCTCGGTTTGTTTCCGTGGCGGTGTGTTCGGCTTCCCGCCGCTCGCCGGAGAGGTTCCACCAGATGACGCAACACTTTCAACGCAGGAGGTGGACCGAGTCAGCAGTTGCAGAACACTCGTATATCCATTTCTAATTCAGAATGTCTATATAGTCACATTTTAAGGTTTGATGATGACGTTGAGCGAAAAAAAACTCAAGATCTTCAGATTCCACTTTAGCGATCAGAGGGTTGCTCTCTTTTGATACTGAACAACACATTTTCTTTCACCTGCTTCCCTCTGCCGCCAAGCCATTTACTGTCGTTTATTGGAATAAGCAAGGTATTGCGGACTAAAACCACGTTATAGTTCATTGTCTTCTGTGGCTTTGGAGGGAGCTTCGTGAGAAGTTAGAAATGTACCAGACTGCACAACACCATGTGCGTTTTAGATTTAAGTGCCCTTTACTTTTATCTCTTTAAATCTCCTTATTTGGCTTTATCAAAAGCACATGGAGAATACAGCATTGCGGGGGGTACTAGAGGGGGAGGGGCCAGCCCTGCACCACTTCACCTTAAAGTCCCTTGTATTTAAATCCCTCAACATATGTCGTCTGGACATAAGATCTGTGTCAGAGTTTATTGAATGTATTTAACTGAATAGCTCTGTTCTAATGTGATGAGCTCAGCATCAGCATGTTGACTGTCACAGGAGGTGTGTGTGCCCTGTGCAGGTCAGCTCAGACACCGAGACGCCACAGATCCACGCAGAGCTATTTGAGGTCAAATGACAGGCGATGGATGGGCTTAAGAAAAAAACACATTTTAAATACAGTTGAGTTTCACTGCATCTGTCGCGATGTTAAGAACATCCTATCTGATGGGGGGGGGGGGGGGGTGTTGGCATGTTTGTTTCTCAACAGGAAGGCCCTCTGAGGTCCACCCAGTACATTAGTGAACTGACTTAACCTCTTCCTACGTATCAAAGGTAATAGTCACTAGACCACAGCCTCGCCGTGGATATTATGTCATTTAAAGAAGATTCATGAAATAGTTGTGGACCTGTGTCTCATAATCATGCATAGGAAAACAGATAAAAAATGACTGATACGGACCGATGCAGAAAACTATGAAGCAGCAACTCCCAATCCATAAATGACCTTGTCTGTGTTGGAAGAGAGGGGGAAATGCAAATAGCGTTGGGAAATAACAGAATGGAACAACAGGACATTTAAAGGAGAAGCGAGACAGAAAGTGCCGGAGAGGGGAGAGAGAAAGCCTCGCTTATTATCCCAAATCGTTGAGCGGAATAATAGGGCAACAAAAAGCCTCCGTGAGCCCGACCTCGCCGCCCGGCCGCCTGACAGTTGTTCCTGATGCGCCCCCCCCCCCCCCCCCCGGGACCCAGAGCAGCCATCTTCCTCTCCCCGCGAGACCCCGACAGAGAAAACACTGCAGGGACATTAAACACCCAAACACATCTTTAATCATTATCCTAAATGGCGAGGACTGTTCTTTTCTCCCTCCGTAAGGTTTGAGCCATTGAATAAACTCAAATGATAATCCATCAATTTATTTCTACTTAGGCTGGTGAATAATGATGCGATATCAGCCTTGGAAGGAGCATTAGGGAGTACAGATAAGTTCATGAGAAATGTACATCATTGGTTTCACTAGGTGTCTGGATTTTATTTAAACCTTTTGCAAAAAGTATCAAGAAACCCAAACCGTAAAGTAGTTTTCCAGCTTCTTCTTCGCCCGTCTTTTAGTTTCTTGCTGCACGCCGTTGAACCCTCCTCCCTCGTGGCTCTGTGGCGGCGACATGGCGTCACGCCAGACGCGCTGCGCCGTGAAAACTCCCCAGAGGAACATCCTCTATACCTTAGACACCTGTAATGGGAACTACGTTGATCCCTGGAAACACGTCGTGTCCCTTGAGAGAACACAAGGTGGTGATAACATCCCCGTACGTGGACATCCTTTCATTACAATACCGACTCAAGTGCATTGTGGGAAAAGTAGTTTACCAGCACACATTGGCTGGACCTCTGTGTCCTAAACTATTTAAGGATAAGCACCCAGATAGAAAAGCAAATATAACAACATTTCTAACCACACTATGTCAACACAGTCCAGGTTTTATTATATCAACTTTTAAAAATAAAATGAGACAATCTTCCACTTTAAAGACGACAGCCTTAACGTGGAACTAACAGTGATCCTCACAAACCGGTCCAACAGTAGAGACAGTAAAGTTCCCTCCACCAGCTGCAACATGAACATGTCCTGCTGTGGAACACGTGCTTCATGAACTGGCCGTGATGCCCGTGAGCGCGTGGGACTCTGGTTTCAAACTCTGCCCGGTCCGTCAGTCGGAGGCAGCAACGGGCGACGCAACGGGCGACGCAACGGGCGACGCAACGGGCGACGCAACGGGCGACGCAACGGGCGACCCAACGGGCGACGCACCGTGGAGACACATTATCAGTGAACGCAAGAGAGAAGAAGACGGAAAGTTTAGTCCACACAAAAGTGAACAAATCCAGGTTTAAGATCATCCATACCGCTTATCCTCACGATATTGATTTCCTCAAATCGCTTCTGTGTCTTGGTGAGAAGAATGTGGAGAAAAGTCCACAGGGTATCTTTAAGTCACAGATCAGGACGCCTCCTGCATCCGCCGGCTGCGTGCCAGCTGAACGGGTTCACTTCCAGCAGGGCTCCTCCAGCTTGTGATTGGCCTGACGGAGGGAGCAAGTTGGCGTGAGACTTATTGTGTGTGTGTGCGCACACAAGTTGGTAATCGCGAGGTGATTGTTAATTTACATCCGCTCATTGGCATCCGCTGGTTTTAATTCCACCATTAGAGGATTACAGGCGCTGCTGGCGGAGGCCCCATCACTCTGTTCCTGGGGGATGTTGGAATGGAACTGTTATCATATAAATACCATTGCACTTTTGACTCCAGGAAGCCGCTTCCTGAGGTGTAACCCTTCGTCATTCAGGGAGCTGAGTTACAGTCACTAGCCAGGGGTGGCCGTGCTCCTCCAACACTTTGTTTCACGCCTCTCCTCCCCGCCTCGCGCTCCGTCTCCTCTCCTCCCTTCACACACACCCAGCTTTCTCATCTAATTTTAGGACTGGAGATCTCACTCTTTGGCATGTCCTGGGGTTGATTTTCACCTCGACCACCGGCACAGCTGTCCGTCCAGAGGCGAGATGTTCTGCTTTATTAAAAAGTGTGAATATAAAAAAGAGAGGCAGAGGGAAAGAGTGAGATGCGCAGGAATAAAAAAAGAGGTACAACGGCCGAGACCGTGAACATCCATCCGTCCAATGAGTCCGTGCAGAGAGATGCAGCCTGTGTGTCTGGACTGGCCGTCATATCGTGAACACATGAGGGGCTGTTTGAGGTCAAAGATGAGAACAAAGCACACGGCGCAGAGAGAGGGGATCCAGGCTCTGCCATCACACTTGCTTTTGTGTCCACCACAGCAGATAAAAAGAACCTGACTTTGGAATCAAAAGATTAAAGCAAAAGCTCCCTTGTCGGGTCTCTGTAATAGCACCGACTCTCTGGCTACTGATTATATAGAAAACAACTGCAATTACATGTCTGCGCTCACAAGAGAGGCGAGGAGGCAAAACCAGGCCCAGGAGAGATGATTCATAATTACATTTTTATTCAAACGCAGCCGATGCACTGACAGCCACGCCGTCTCGCTGGTTCCTCCTCAGCCCGACGCAGAGCCCGGGCACCAGGAGAACACGCACAGAAATAAAACACAGAGGCGTCCCGCTCCTTTTCTTCTGGTCTCACGTTTGATGAGAGAGCAACAGAGGCGTTTTAATTTAAATGTGAAGATCCCAGAGAAAGAGAGTGATGCTATTCCCCCCCAGTGAGTCTGGAGAAGCCCTCGGCTCCCCTGTGCCTCCCTAACTCCTAATTTATTTCAAGAGTGTGTGTGATTAGAAAAACCCTCCTAAATTACTGTATCGCACAAAACGGTATAATTAAATTAATATTGGATGTAATAATTACTTTGTGGATTCTCATTTTTCATACACACAGCTGCTTTGTTGCCTGAACCATTAGCATTTGTCTGCCGCAATTAACAAAGGCTCTAATGAGATTTCTGTGTGTACGTGTGTGTATGTGAGTGTGACTTTATGGGTCCTTGTTTGAGTGTGTGTGCGTGCGTGTGCGTGTGTGCGCGTGCGTGTGTGCGTGTGTGTGCGCGTGCGTGTGTGCGCGTGCGTGCGTGTGCGTGTGTGTTTGTGCGTGTGTGTGCGTGTGCGTGTGCGTGTGTGTGTGTGTGTGCGTGTGAGAGGATGCTGAGGCATGCAGATCCGACGGCACAGGGCAGGTGAGCGGCACACGCCTCACATATCTATAACAGCTCTGCATCTCATGACACCTTAAGAGGGTTTTGTCACTGCTGGTTTTTACGAGTATCTTTGAACGGAGTAATTTAGCTTCAATGAGAACATGAACTTTAAGGAAAAGGTGGAAAAGTTCCCACTTCTTAATGACGAAAGGTTGGAGAATCTCAGTGGTGCCAAGAAAGGTCCATTACTCTCAATCCCGACTGTAATGTATTCCCCTGGAACCGACTTCACTCTGAACGATGATCCTCCGGTTCCTCATTCTCACGCGTTCCAAGGACAAGAGTCATTCCCTTCACTTTTATCGTAGAGATTCTATATTCATGGTTACTTGTACAACGAGTTGGGTGTCTGGGCTCGGTTTGTAAAATCCAATTCACGTCCGCTCTCTCCGAGTTTCACGTCGGCCACGAATGCGTTCCATAACATTAATAACGTGGCGAAATATGTCAGCTGGTCAATAACGGTGAGGGGCTGATGGCACGTCTGGGACCGGCTCCTCCTCCAGTGGACCTGAGATAACCCGTCCACCTCCACAGCGTCACTCAGACCCGAGTTCTGACTGACAGGTGAACCTCTCTTCTTCAAACAGGACACCAGTCTCTCTCTCTCCCTCTCTCTCTCTCCCTCTCTCTCTCTCTGTCTCTCTGTCTCTCTCTCTCTGTCTCTCTCTCCCTCTCTCGCTCACACTCTCTCTCTCTCTCTCTCTCTCTCTCTCTCTCTCCCTCTCTCTATCTGTCTCTCTGTCTCTCTCTCTCTCTGTCTCTCTCTCTCTCTCTCGCTCACACTCTCTCTCTCTCTCTGTCTCTCTGTCTCTCTCTCTCTCTGTCTCTCTGTCTCTCTCTCCCTCTCTCGCTCACACTCTCTCTCTCTCTCTCTCTCCCTCTCTCTCTCACAGTCTCTCTGTCTCTCTGTCTCTCTCTCTCTCTCTCTCTCTCCTTCTGTCTACAACACTTCTGTGCCAGTACTGTCACTGTGGATGAAAATGTCCCCTAGTTATCTGCCTGTGTAATTGCTGTCTTGTTTGGTTAGGAGATTAGGGGGCTGACATTCTTTGTGTGGTCCTGCAGAACAAACAGGCGCCCGTAAGGACGCCTGTCCAGAACCCAGCAGGCAGGCTGTGGTCTGTGAGGAGGTGGCGAGCCAGATGGACTGTTGCAGGTGATGATCGTGGCTGTTTGCGTGTTGACGGGCGGAATTGAAAGCTTTTCCACTCGCTGCCGTTACGTCACCAGTTGTGAGAGCGGAGGTTTCTGCTCATGGAGACAAACGCATCCCACGGACTGACTTTGGTTTCTGTATTTCTCCTGCATCGTGGTCGAGGTCCATGTGTGTGAGTTCTCTCGGGGCAGACTGAGTCTCTCGTTAGCGGACTGTACACTGCTGCAGCTCTCCGAGTGCTGGCTCTGGTTCCTCCTCTGTGTGCCGTCGCTAGTCAGGAGTGACAGCCTTTATTTCAGCAGCACTTTCCTCCCCGTCTCTGAGGGTGGCATCCCATCAACAGCACAGCTCAGCCCATACAATACCAGACCCCTCGCTATGAAGGCGGTCCATCCCAAGCCCTCCAATCTCCTTTGGCCCTGCAAGCTTTACTTTCCCTCTTCTGGCGTTTTCTTTTCCTTTGGGCTGTCCTCCCTTTCAAGGCGGAGAGAGAGCGTCGGGCTCCACTTGTCACGGCGGTTCCCATCAATGGGGCAAAGCTCAGGGATCATGTTTGATACTGTCAGATGGCCTGGAAAATTAAAAACCCAATTAAAGTGGCAGTCCAGAGGTCAGCTCTTCTGCATATCAAAAGCTCTCCTCTGGCTATTCTATACACATTCTCTCCGTTAACAGCTCACTTTGCTCCGGCTGCAGCCGCTCAGCACTTAGGAGGAGTAAGTGCTTTCTCCTTTCCCCGCTCCCTGTTCCATCTCACACGGAGACCTCCGCCAGAGACGGTGACCAACACATTATTACCAAAATAATTTTGGAGGTGTTTCTTTCTCTGAGCAAGACACAGCGGCCTGTCGTGGGCGTGTTATTAATGTAGGGAAAGATAAATAACAACGAGCAGTTTATTTTTAGATACGTGGCCACCGAACACCGAACTCCTTTTCTCCTTTGTCCACATGACATGCTGCGTTTCCTCTTGTATTTAATCTTTTCGTCTTTTGAGAAATGGCTACCGCCCCCCCCCCCCATTTCTCTCTCACGTTCTCCATCTTCCTCGCTCTTTTGTGTTCCCTGTTTTACCCACGATTCATTAATTCCTGTACAGTGGAAGGACGGAGAGAAATGGCCGAGCGGCTTAATGGCGTGCGTCTCGGCCGTTAAGATCCAGCTTAATGTTTCTGATAACCACGAGGAGCCGCCGGCCCAGACAGCCTTATCAAGCAGCTGAAGTGGAATGATGCTCGCTCACATCAGGGATCAAATGCAAGAGTAAACACATGTACACACACACACACACACTCTCACACACACACACACACACACACACACTCACAGTCAAGACCATTGTCTGTGGGACTCCAGACAGCATCAGGATCTTCCCACTAAATGGCTCCCACTATCCGCCCTCCTCCTCCAGGTTTGGTGAGTTGCATGATTTGTGAAAGTCTGACTCCAGATCACCAGGATGATGTCGTGCTTCATGGTCCCAGTCTGGGGAGCTTGTTAAATGTTTATGCTTCCCACAAACAAACATAGCTCTCACATTTCTCTTGTCTTTTCTTTTTAAACATAGATTTTATTTTGTATTCTCCCCGTTTCTTTTCGACAGAAAGCCACAAGTCGTCTGCGTCGGGTCTTTTAGCTCCATCTCATTTACATTTAATGACATGATAATACACATTAGCCGACTATTTCAAATAATTACAGCCTTTCAAACGTTTTTACCCTCACCTCTCTTCCCCAAATGTTCTTCTATGCAACATGCGCTGTTCTTTTTTTTTTCTCCTCTAAACTTTCATATTTTTAATGGCAATAATAGAAAATGCTTTCCCTAAGAAACAATGTATAATAATATGGCACAGAGACTGGGGAAAAGATTGAGCAATTTTCCAAATGGTGCAGGTTGGAGGGTGAATAGGACATTAAGTTCTTTTCTCTGGTCGTGGTGTTTTTTTCTTTCTCTTTTCCTGTCACACTGAAGGGTCTGACGTTGAAGCGATCGCGGCCGGGCGGCGGGAAGGTGACAGCTCACCTGTCAGGTCGGCCATGGCTGATGGTGAATAAGAGCTGCTGTAATTCTCCCTTAAGTTCAAAGCATCCATTCAGAAAAGCGTCTCTAACCCACCGGGTATGTCCTCCGTTACGTTCCACGTGATGACGGGAGGGAGAGATGTACCAGAGAAGATGTGGAGCGGGTTAATAAGTTTAACAGATTTTAGAGAAAATAAAAAACAAGAAATGATATGGTCTAAATCTACACGTAATCAAAGAATAATTGTGCTATATTTCAACTTTGTTCTTATTTTCGACAGTTTTGACTGTTATTTGTATTAATTATAATTTCCGCAGTCGTTGCCATAAAGTCTGAGGGGCAAAGCCTTCAGACACTTTGTCCACATGGCGGCAGTTTAGTCAATACTGGCATAGAATAAAATTATTTCACTGCGTCATCTGATTATCTGACCAGAAGTAGAATTTAAAGTATAGCAACCGTCAAACGATGAAAATAAGACCAACTATATGATAAGATGCGTTTAATCTTCACATTTGATCTCCTGCTCCTCCTCCTCCTCCACATATCCAGTGTTTTCCAGGATAAAGGCAAAACATATGGACAGTCTTGGCATTAGGAAACCTTCTTGAATGTCTTGTCTGAGGGCCGTAAACACAGTGAGAGAACCGTGTTGGCCCCCAGTGGCCCCTCGAGGCCTGTGACATGTCTTCATCCTCCTTCATGGTACCGTGTGACCACTGGACCTCATGACTGAAAAGATGTCTGACTGTTCTCGTGCGACACTTCATCAAACAGATGAGGACACCCATTGGTGGGCGAGCCCCAGCCGTTTGAATCCAGGCTCGGTGTGAAGATGACTCGTCATGAAGCCATGGGACGCGTCCTCTAGCTGCCGGCCCTGATGTGCCGATGCATGTACAACATAATGACGTAAGATGCAGGTGTCGGGGACGTTCAGGATTTCTGAGGCAAGTTTATGAGACATGCATCGGCAATGTAGGCATTGAGGGTTTTCAGTCATATACTGTGTGTATATGTATATGTATTATATATATATATATTTATAAAATGTGTCTCCACTTCTTCTCACTGTACAAAAGCCAGTCACAATATCAGGGATACGGGAGCTGCCGTCTTGAGACGTTGACGTCATTCAAAGCCAAAGTCTGCGCAGTAGTGATGGAACAGCCGGGAAGTCCCGCCCACACGCCGGCCTGAGCCAATCACGAGCTGAGCACGGACCAAGCCAGTTAGATTGAGCCCCTCATCTGGTATGTTGGCACCATGGTGGCTGTTTGACTAGAAAGACAAAAACAACTCACGATAATATCCTGAAAATTGCATTTGTGATGAGATTGAAGCGTGTTCTCTGAGACTCGTGACGTTATGGAGAGTTAAAGTCTCTTCTCTTCATTTCCCGAGCTCCAGCGAGACGACTCTGCTTTTTTAAAATTTTGGCCTATGTCCCATCCGCTAATATTGGTGTGTGTGTGTGTGTGGGGGGGGGGGGGGGACTTTTTGGGCGCTGTCTTGTTGTCCTTGCTTCCTGTCTATGTGTGTCAATCAATACTTGTCAGACATCCAAGTTGACGCAATAACATCTGACATTAACTCAACACGGTACCTGTTGAGTGTCTTTGTCGAGATGACGTTAGTAACTCCTAAGGATTGTTCAGCAAGTGTTTTCTTTAATAATGAGAGGTAATACTTGGGCACTGACTCATGTCCCCCGTCGTTCTGCCCGATGCAGACGTTCTGTCTGAGCCGTCGTGTGTTCCTCCCTCTCCAGGAGCTCCGTGTCGATGGGAAACTATTCAATCACGATGGATTTCTAAAGTATGAAATCCAAACAAAGAGAAACCGAGAATCTGAAACAATGGTAATTCTCTGGGATGTATTGAAGTAGCTTAATGTGTACATTGTCTTATTAGCATATGACAACACACCACATGTTAGCTTTGCATTAGCATGTGCTAACGTATGAATACATTGGTGCATTTGTCTTTGGATGTGTGCGCATGCATCGTCGTCTTCATGCGTCTCGGTGGGGAAGCGGGTCTGGTAAATATAATCAAGGTTTCTATTCCCCCCTCAGAATATTGTGTGAAGGAATCACGCGGAACAGGAAGCTCCCTCGCGGCGCGTGTACGGATCTCTTCCTCGCAGTTGCACTGTACCGGTCAGACAGATTCAATGACCACCCCAGTATGTAAGTCATGTTCTGTACATGGTGGAGTGGATGCTCTGCGTGCTGATTGGCCGATGTCCTCTGGTGGCTCCTCTGCAGGCCGGCAGTCACCAGCTGGAAGTGAACATTTGCCGAGAGCAGTGGACAGCCTCCCGGCATTGAGTCGTCTCTCCTCTGTCCGCTCAGAAGGATTGAACTTATCTCTGTTGCTTCAGGCCAGAACGAGTGTGGACCAGTGGAGACGTCAGAGGCTGCTGCCACCACAGATACATCACAGCTGGGACTGTTTGGGCCGGGAGGAACACTTGTTTTCAGGCTTACAGCGTCCGTTGTATTGCGGATATTATTTGACAATAAATATAACATATGATGCATTGTAATGTAAAGCAGTCTTTTTTTTATACGCCAGTTTTTCTTGTCGAACTTTAAAACCAGGATTGTGACCATTTCAAAGGCGTTCATGGACTCCGCTGCACGTCCTCTCCTCCCCATCGCCTCCGCCGGCGTCCTCCCTCACGATGTCTCCATTTATACAGCCACAGAGGAGAGCAGGATTTTTGTTTCAGCCATCTATGGAATTAAGAATTAAGTCTATCCGTGCATTTCATTAAATCCTGCCTAATGAGATGATGTCTCTCCCCAAAGAGCAGATGATAAAGTACCCGATGCCACGGAGCATAAATTAGTATGGTGAGGTTAAATGCTGGAACTGACTCATGTTTCACAAGAGGAGCCCATCCAGCAGTTAAATCAACTTGCATAAATAATGCCGCCTACTCTGAGCCAGCATCCATAACTATACTATAGTATATATAACTATATACACCTTAGTATATATAACTATATATACTATAGTATATATAGTTATATATACTATATTATACATAACTATATACACTATATATACTATAGTGTATATAGTTATATATACTATAGTGTATATAGTTATATACACTATAGTATACATAACTATATACACTCTAGTATATATAACTATATACACTATAGTATAGTGGATCATTTGGATCACCAGGAAATCAGGAAATCCAATAAATGGAGTTAAGTCCAACGCGATTGGATCCGGCCCCTGTGCACAGGTGCATGTGTCGTGTCTCGTAAAGGAGTGGTACCTGTACACATACCTTTTTAGAATGATACCATTCTTTATGTTGTTTCTATAGCTGTCAATGACATGTTGGCACAATACACACGAGTAGTGTAGCAGTACTTTAACTAAGGTTAAACTATCAAGTCAGAATTAGTTAAAAATCTATTTATTCCATTTCTTTATTCTGCTATTTTCTGTGTGTGAATAAACAATGAGTGGTGATAATCAGTTTATATGTATTCCAACCCAAACTGTATGAGTATAATGACGAGCGCCACATGGCTCGAGCGCTTTGAAGGAGGCATTTCCGACGTATTAGTATAATTACCAGTGATGAGAAAACCAACCAAATGTCTTTCATGAGTTCATCCGGTTTCCACACGCACGCACGCACGCACACACACACACACACACACACACACACACGCACACACACACACGTGCACACAGAGACACACACACTTGTTCACACGAAGTGAGAGACAAAGGGAGAGAGTGAGAGAGCCAGAGAGACCGAAGCCATCAAGAAGTGGTTCATGCCTGATTCGATCATCACCTCTAATTGGCGATCATTTTCATGAAGCCTTCCAAAGAGCTGACAGCTCCATCCCTACAACTCTTTCCCCACACATGTGTGTTTGAAAAGATGCCCTGGGCAGAGGGGGGCGACTGGAGGGGGAGCGGGGAGCTGGTTGATATTCCAGGTATGTAAGCTTCTGGGTCCACATGGGTGTCATGGACTTATTCTCAAGCGGTTCTTGTCTGTAATGAGCCGCTCCCCCTCGAGCCGCAACAAGGGCGCTGACGAGAGGCTTCCCCAGGACCATGTGAGCGGATACCTGCAGGGGGAGATCTCTGCTCTGTTCCTCATCCTGTCAGCCACTCCGGGAAACACAGGGGCTTAATGAGCCTGAAAACAAGACACTGTGTGTGTGTGTGTGTGTGTGTGTGTGTGTGTGTGTGTGTGTGTGTGTGTGTGTGTGTGTGTGTGTGTGTGCGTGTGTGTGTGTGTGTGCAGATCCAGATGGGAGCTGTACAGTACCTTGGAGCTGGATGTATTTTTAAACCCAGTGCATCGCACTCCGTGTTGTGAGGATGAATCAATTATTCGTCTTTGTGTTTACAATCCCATGAAGTATGTCAGCTGTGAAGGTGAACGTGGCGCCGGCACCTCGCCACGTTCCCAGAGACGCGCTTTACCTCGTGTGAAAGTGGACCGATCCGAGCCGAACCGCACGAGGAACACGAGCTGCCGAACATGTAAAGCGACACGCGTGTCCTGCTGCGAGTCCGACACGTCAACACTGGCGTTGCTCATCGAGGACGCGTGAATGTCACAAGTGTCACGTATGATCGATGGAGAGGACCGCGGTCTGACGAGCGGTCGCTGCTCTCCAGACACAGCCGGGGGGGAACGGAGCGCCGGGTCAGCACACGGCGGTCACATCCCGGGCGCTCCGCTCGGCGCTCCCTCCCCTCGGTGGCGTGATGAGCTGAGCGGTTGTCGGAGGAGCACGCGTCGCTCCGTGTGACATGAGACTCACCCGGTGCTTCGTCTCGGACACTCGGCCCTTTCAGCTACCTTCTCAAGCGGGCTGACATTGAATGATGTGTTGGTTTATTGCGTCTGATCGGTGTCAAGTCGGACTCACATTAAGTCCTTGCAAAGTGAGCCGTGCGATTTCTTCTTCCTACGGTGATCGCGCTGCGGACCAAAGCAGGAGAGCACCGGCTTGAGGACGAGGCGGTGGGGAGAGTCTCTGACGGACGCGGCAAAGTGAAAAAGCTGCGGGGAATAAAGTATATAAACGGGAGAAATATGGAGCGGTTGTGTGCGAGGGATGAGGAAAGACAAAGAGGGAGAGACTGAGATGGAGGAAGGAGCCTCAGGCGGCACAAGTCATTATGGTGTAAACTGCTCCAGTGGTGATGTTGTGGGAGAGCAGAGAGGTCAGCAGCTCAGGGTGCGTCAGGCAATACATGCAGACACACACATAAGTAGAGGCACACACACATAAGTAGAGGCACACACACACACACACGCACGCACACACACACACACACACACACACGCACACACATGCACACGCACACACACACGCGCGTGCGTAGGAAATGGAGAGAACATCTGGGTATGTGCCACCTGCCTGGAGGAAGTCATCTAGTTTACACGCAGCACAGGGGGGGGGGGGGGTTGTCCCTTCCTGGATGTGCAACCTTCATGCTGCCTGCACCACCGGGAGAAGATGGAGGACGAAGTGGAGAGTGAAGAGCGTTCAAACCAAATGACACTTTACAGGGATCAAGTGTTGAAGGAAACACGGATCTGGTGGGACGGGAAACGGGCAGAAATGCATCGCGGCTCCACAGGGGCTTGTTTTCCTCGGCTGCACGATGTGCCGGGCGGACGCTTCACGTCCTTCAATTGAAGGACGTGAAGCGATGTCGGAGTTCATCAGGAAGGATCAAATATAGAAGTGAAACAAATGTAAACAAATTACAATTGTAATCTGTTTGGGCTTCTTTCTGCTGCAGAGCGACAGTCTGGAGGGAAGGAGACGCTCAACTCAGCGCTAAGTATTGACCATCTGGCTCCAGCCCAAACTACCGTGCCACGAAACAATTGCCTTCATTAGGTTAATTCATCATGGCGGTGAGCTCAATTTACTCCTGCTTGTGGAGCGTGGCTCATTAAGATTCAGTCTGCCGTTTCCTCAGGCCGTCTTGTGATCATTCACACGGGGTTAACGCATTTTGGACCAGATAGGAAGCACTCGGGGTGATCCGCCAGACCTAGACTGTTTAAATAAAGCCAGCAAAAGAAGAGGTGGAGAGAGGGAATACGGTGGCAAATGAGAGAATGAGAAGGAGATGGAGGGAGTCGTGCGGGGGCAGCAGAGGAGTGATCTGAAGAAGAATGCCGTTGAAGAGAAGTAGAGGCAGAAAGAAAGGCTCAGCTCTCCGTTGACAGGATGGATGTCACACGGCCGAGGAACAGGAAGGAGAAGGAGAGAGGGAAGGAGGCACGTGACCAAATGTATTCTGATAACTGAACAGCAGATGTCTCGCATGGAGCTCCTTTGTTGCCTGAACAGCAGGACCCTGCACTTCAGTGGGCTCACTTCACACCGCATTCATTTGCCTGCCAGCTGCCAATTTAGGGAAGGGAGAGTGGAAAAGAAGGAGAGAGAGAGAGAGAGAGAGAGACAGAGAGACAGAGAGACAGAGAGACAGAGAGAGAGAGAGAGAGAGAGAGAGACAGAGAGAAAGAGAGAGACAGAGAGAGAGAGAGGGAGACAGAGAGAGAGACAGAGAGAGACAGAGAGAGAGAGAGACAGAGACAGAGAGAGACAGAGAGAGACAGAGAGAGAGAGAGACAGAGAGAGAGAGAGAGACTCGCTCCCCTCCCTCCCTCGTCTTCCAGAGAGGCTGCCATTGCGTTCCCTCTTTACCCCGGTGGCCTGTACAATTAGTGCTCTGCATAAGCACCTCCACCACGCAGCTCCCGGAGCAGAGGGGGAGCTGCCTTTGTCTTTTGGCTGCTGCACAATGAGGCTTTAGACTTGGCAGGGAGCCAGGAGCCGCGGCACATGACTGCATGTTCCTGACGGATGACGAATGCTCCTGGAGTCCCGTTTCCTCGTGTCGCTGCTCTGGCAGGTCAGAGGTGACGTGCGGCGGAGGCCATCAACGGCCCTTTGGTTCAAACGCCTCCTAAACTGTGGAAAGGGAGACGCTTTTGAATTGTGAACTCTCATTATCCTCCGAGGTACCTTTGGCTCAATAGAAGCTCTCTCTCATTAAGCCCACAAAGCCCACAGTTCATTAACGCCTGGGCCAAAAAACAGATTCACACCCCCGTGCTAAGTGATGCGGGCCGAGGCCGGCGGCCGCGTGAGGCTCGATCCACGGCTCACCTGATGCTTGTGACTCAGAAACAAATCTCACATCGGGCTTCACGTCCTTCGCCTTGTGAGCAAGAGGAAGGAGAAGAGTGTAAAGTTCCTTTATAATTCATCTCATTGGTAACGCACATATTGGAAGTATAAAGGCTTCATCTTCCTCTAAACTTTCTCCCTGCGCTCAGCAGCTCCACCGACTTCTGCTCCGTTTGACTTCCACCGTGTGATTAGCGTAATCGTGAAGGCCAGTCAGTCGTGTGGGCGCGATGGAGATTTCTAGGGATTGCAAACGTATTATTAAGGCTTGTGTGTGCGGCGTATGGGAGATAATGCTCATGTTGAACGACGGCCACCAGCTCTCCTAAACTGTGCTCACTTGTTACAGGACAAAAGGCGGCGGGAAAAAGATCCGTCTCATCCCCTCCCCAATGTCACTTCACAGGAAGAGCAATGGAACGAGCATCATCCCCACTTCCTGAGAGGGAGGAGATGATAAAAAACTTTTTGATTAAGGGAAGTGAATGTTCTATTTCATTCTGATTCGGGAAGCACGAGAAAGAGCGGAGGATTAATCTTAAGGCCGTCGTTTTACTGCCTCTCCCCACTCCTGTCTCAGAGCTGAAGAAGCGCGGGTGAATAATGGGGTGTCCGTCAGCCGTGGGCTCAAACCCAGATTGGGATTTTCTCTGGGGATAATACAAAGCAGGCGACAATTGATGATTCATAATGTACAGTTTTAGCCTGCCGAGCTCCTCGGCCGGGCTGCCATTAGTCTGACAGTGTCTCCCGTGACGTGTGCCGGCTGATGGCAATCTTTCAAAGTGTTCCTTTGAGTCACGGGTTTAAAAATATGGACACAGAACATTGTGTCTTCTGTAATTCAGATGTGTGACAAACTGCACTTTCAAGTGGTCTGAAGGGACGTTCTCATTCAGTCATCCATGCTCAACATGTAAGTGTCCTCTGAAAGGAAGGGAGGATCCCGCCGTGGCAGCAACCCACTTACTCGACTCGCTCGTGTTGTACGCCGCGGCTTTGCATTGAACTGGGAACAATCCCACTAACAAAGTTATCTGGCTCTCCAGTCATGTGAGCAGCACCTGTCGTGCCAGGGAGGGGAGGCAGAGGCGGCGCTGGGGATCCGAGGTGGGGACGCTATCCATCAGCGGTTCCATTTGATATTTAATTTAGACTTTTATGAGCCTTAGAGGATGGGCCGTGTCATTTTTCTCTCTCAATAAGGATTGGGGATAAATTCCTTCCATCCGTGCAGCAGCTTAACCATGTCTGCCTCAGATTTATAACTGTATGTGATCGTGGCTGCTGGTGGATGGGGTCTGGCCCACTGCAGGACTCAAACCTGCTCTTCACTCTGGATAAAAGCAGAAGGATTCCAGAGCTGATGTTATTGCCGGCCTCGAGAGGTGACTCTGGACGTTGCTACGTTGGCGTCATCGTAGTGAGCAAGAGCTGTCGTGATGATGTCATATCTGGAGACACATAAGCAGCAGAACAAAATCAATTAATTGGGCATTAATCAACAGAGTGTGATATTATGCATACGTGTTTTTTATTTGCATGAGTTATGGACAGAGTAAAATATGCGATATTCTGGAGAGGGTAATTTTAAGGAGAAGCAACGACTTTTATAAACTAATCCTCTCCTAATGGTCTGTTTTAATGTCATTTATAGCTTTATTCATTACCCTTTTTGTATCGGTAATTATTTCTAAAATACCAAAGAGCCATCTTTTCTTTCCTGGTTCTTCTCAGGCTCTGATTTATCGCCCGGCTCTGGCCTGATGCTGTCTTCCCAAGGTGTGACATTTCAAAATATTTATAGCTCTGGCACATTAAAGGCCTTCCTCTGAAGGTGACCGACCGCTCTCCACACCGTGTGTAATTAATGGAATCTCGGCGTGTTCGTGTTATTTATCCACTGCATCCTGCAGAAAGACTCTGGAAAACAGCGAGGTGTTGTTAGCTTAGCTACCGGAGCTCATGAAGAGACATCTTATCCCTCAGTAGCAGGATGCTCGGCACCGGGGGCAACGGGGAGGCCATTCCACGGCAAAGCCCCAAAAGTTAAATATTTTATTGATTCGATCTAAACCTTCTGTCCAAAGTGGCAATTAAAATTCAATTAAACTGACTGAAAGCATCATATTAAACTTCATTTCTTTATGAGCTTCAAGATAATGCTGGGGGACAAGACTTGAATATAATCACAGTCTTTTTAGATTATATTATCCTGTTCCTTCACTATAAAAGTGACACTTTTAGATATACTTTCAATATTTCTTATCTACCACATCCTAATGAACACATTTTATAGCCGTTAAATCAACTATTATTGGGCATTGTAATAAAGAGAGGTGGTAACTTTTTTTTCTCTCCACTCCACATTAAAAAATAATTAGTTGCACCAAATGTTCTCACACAGGTAAATGAAATGTCAACGAACCAGTAAAATATAAACAGATTGATTTAGCATACTTAATAAAACCTCCATAATCCTAACTAACGGTATGCACAATGGTGATAAAATATGTGTCTAATAAGCCAGCCTCAAACTTTAGTTTGATTGAAAATGCATACATTAGTGTTCTGAACAACAGAAACGAGGCTCCGGGTCTGGAGCCGGGCCAGTACTGCACGCCAACAGGTGCCACAGAGACAGGTGTGCATGTCGATGTTAGCGGGTATGAGGCTCGCCATGCTCCTCTTAATTCAGCATGTTAGCGAGCTCATATTTGCTTGTTAGCAGACACATGTAGGCGATGGTGGAGGCTGAGATGAAGGCTGTTAGCTTTGCAGAAGTAGAATGTTGACCTCATGGTGGCACAATACAAGAAGTCAGAGGAATATGAAAACTACTTAAATTCATTGTGAGGGGCTCATTAATATGTGTCATTTATTGGTAAAGCATCTCGTCGGTCGCTGTGAGCCAAACGTATCGACCTCATGGTGCCAGAGGAAAAGTCTGGGATCAACAAAGTAATCCGGTCTCATTCTCTGAGAGCCTTGGATGTGTGGAGATGATTGTTGGCCAATCCGTCTGGTCGATGTCGACTGATTCCACAGACACTGGTCGGTGCTCCTCGTCGTCATGGAGATCCCTGACGATGCATGTCGTAGTTGTTGAAATATTTTTATATATACTATATAATATACATACTTGCTGCGTGTTAAAGTAAAATGATCACCCAAGTTGGTCGATTGTATCTTCTGAGGAATATAAGTGTCGAGCATTTGATTGCCATCTATTGGATAACTCCTGTCACGTGTTGGTCTGGACGGTTACACCTGGTGGTCAGGCCGGCTGTGATTGGCTCGCGTGGCTTTAGGGGTGTGGCCACATGTTGAACAGACCTTTACACGTACTGTATGTTCCATTCACTGATCAAAGTGTCAGGACTTCACCGTGTCCGATCATTTCTTTGCCTTCTGGCTCATCAAAGGTCAAAGGTCAGCACTAAGCCACAGCAAGACCATTGATCCCTCTGAACCCAGCGCAGTCAGCAGCGATGTAGATGTCCACAGAGCAGCGTGGAGACTGAGAGGTGTCCTGCCTGAGAGCCTCTCGGTTGGCTCTGTGATTCTCTCCAGCTCCCTGAGCATCCAGGCTCCGGCCCTGGGATCAAGATACTCACCTGAGATGAACATCTTGTTCATCAGAATCAGAATCAGAAACAGTTTTATTGCCAGGAATGTTTACACAAACGAGGAATTTTTTTTGGTGGAAGGTGCAACATTTGGACATGACAAACAAACAACAATCAACACGACAGAAAGACAACAAATAATGTGAAAGTGTTTGGGTGTGTGCTTCAAGTGGTGTGTTTTAGTTAAAAGTGTGTGTTACGCGTGGCGTGTGTTTAAGTTAAAGTGCATGCAAATAAAGTGGCATGTGTGTGGAGGAGGCCTCAAGTTAAAGTGCATGTTAAAGTGACGTGTAGAGGAGGGAAGAAGAAGGAGGAGGGAGGAGGTGGGAGGAAGAGGGAGGAGGAGGAAGAGGAAGGAGCGGGAAGAAGGAGGAGAGAGGAAGGTGGAAGAAGAGGTGGTAGTCCTGGGGGTGACAGTCAGTCAGTCCCGGGTTCCATTGATGAGCCCGACCGCCGACGGAAAAAGCTTTTGGTGTGGCGGGAGGTCTTTGTCATGATGGACGCAGCCTCCTCCCGAGGGAGGGACTCGAACAGGAGTGTCCAGGGTGGGAGGGTCAGCGACAATCTTTCTGGCCCGCTTCAGTGACCTGGAAGTGAACAGGACCTGGAAGGAAGGCAGATTGCAGCCGATAACCCTCTCGGCCGAGCGGATGATGCTCTGCAGCCTGCGCTTGTCTTTGGCTGTGGCTGCAGGGTGCCAGACGGTGATGGAGGAGCAGATGATGGACTCAACGATGGCCGTGTAGAATTGTACCATCATTCTCCCTGGCAGGTTGAATTTCCTCAGCTGCCTCAGGAAGAACATCCTCTGCTGGGCCTTCTTGGTGATGGAGCGGATGTTCAGCTCCCACTTGAGGTCCTGGGTGATGATGGAGCCCAGGAAGCGGAAGGACTCCACAGCGTCGACGGGGGAGTCACACAGGATGAGAGGGGGGGTGGGGCTGCATTCCTCCTGAAATCCACAACCATCTCCACTGTCTTTAGAGCGTTGAGCTCCAGGTTGTTCTGGCTGCACCAGGTCACCAGGTGGTCAGTCTCCCACCTGTAGGCGGTCTCGTCCCCACCATGCCGATCCCAAATGACTCTAAAGAGAAGAGGGAGACCGCGGGGAGGAGAGGGAGGAGAGGGAGGCGAGGTGAGGCGATCGTATCGAGACCGGCTGGAAAGAACGCCATGAAATCTGAATCCGATCACATCACATTACATCACATTACATTACATTACATCACATCACATCACATTACATCACATTACATTACCTTACATTACCTTACATTACATTACATGTCATTGACACTGTCCACGTCTGCATGTTTCTGTGCGTTTGTCAAGGAGTATTCCACAGTACACGTCCTCCTCGTTGCTAATGATGAGATTGTTTGTTTGTGTATTTTATTCAGTCAATCAAATCAAATACAATACAATATTATCCTATATAATATACAAAAGAGAAAGACTGAAAGGGTATAGGTAGAAGCAAAACATGCTTATAAATTCCTATCCTAAATTGAAATAAAAATAAATCAGAAAATTCATATAAAATAAATAAGAAAATAAAACAACAAAAACAACAATAAACAAAATAAAAAACAAAATATATTTATATATACTACCACATACATCTTCCATATTAATACGTTTTTAATTACATTTATAACTCAAGAATTGTTTTATAAATAATTCCCTTGAAAACCAAAAAGGAGTTCAGCATTCTAACATCCATTTCAACATTATTCCATAATTGGACTCCGACAACAGAAATACATCTTCCTTTAATCCCTTTTTTAGCCTTTTGTACCGTGAATTTACAAACATCTCTCAAATCATATTTACACTCATGTATTGAAAATAAACTTTGTACACACTCTGGGAGTGACTTTGCTTTAGCTCTGCACTTTGTCTGCATTATTTTATAATAAACCAAATCATTAAATTTCATAACACGTGATCTGTAAAATAAAGGGTTTGTGTGCTCATAGTAGCCGACGTTATTCATGATGCGTATCGCACGTTTTTGAAACACAACTGTTGAATTTAAAAAGGTTTTATAGGTCGAACCCCACACTTCCACACAATAAGTTAGATATGGAAGTATGAGTGAGCAATAGATTATGTACAAAGCCTTAGTAGTTAGTACATCTCTACATTTATACAGTATTGCTATTGACTTGGACATTTTACCATTTCTATATAAATATATATATATATTCAATATGTTGTCTCCATGTTACTTTATGATCAATAATGACCCCGAGGAATTGTGTCTCAAAAACTCTTTCAATTTTATCACCACAGAATTTTAACTGAATATCCCCCTCTAATTCCATTTGATTCATATCATTTGAACTGCCTCTGAATGAGGACGCTTTCTTTGCATGGAATACTGGCATCCATCCACCAACTGTTCCCCGATATGAAGGAGAGAGATGGGTATAATGGAAGGGGGGGGGGGGGCTAAATGTGTCCTCTCCAATGCATCCTCATGGTTAAAAGGATACCATGAGATGCGGGGGTACGACCGCCCTCCCCCCCCCCTCACCACACAGCCAGCGCCTCCTCTCTTCCTTGATTTAGTTTGAGTCCATGGCTCCCTCCTCTCAGGTTTTATGGTCTCCGTCTCAGGGAGCGCTGCTCTCCCTGGAACACGGCCGCCATGCGCAGCACATCAGGCAAGTTCTTGATTCTGTACCCAGTAATTTAAAGCCTTTATGGAATTGCAATTTCAGGGCTCAGTGCTTGTTTTTCTAAAATGTACTCAAGGAATTAGCTACTCCAGCCACAAATCAGTTGAATTTATGCACAGTTGTAATACACTTTATGGGCTCATGGTACATTGCTTCAAAAACAGCAGATGTGAAATAATGATAAATATAATGAGGGTTTTCCCCCTCCGCTTGCCTCTTTCTGTCCCTCGCCCTCCTTCCCTCACTTGACTGTGAGAGAGAGGGATGTGAAGCGTGTTTACTTACCCCATACAATACATTTAATGTCTTAGTAAGGGTCGCCAACAAAACCTGATTAATGTCCTCATCTCTTTTATTGGAGATAAGAGTGGCACTGCAGTCAGGAGATAGAGAGAGGGCCATAACTCTCCGGCAAAATGAGCAGTCAAATAATCACTCATCATAAATGAAATCTACATACATTAACACTGGCAGACATTCTGCTGTGAGTATAAACACCGGGCGATGAAGCCGGCTCCATTTATCCACATCTTCACTGGGGGAGGTGGAGGTGTCTGGAGACGCTCTCAGCTGGGCGTGTTTCAGGCTCCTGCTCAGCTACAGTCCGCCAGACTAACGGTGTGTCCGGGGAAGCAGACGCACAATCGCATTACGGCAATGGATGAGTTGGATGGAGGAGGCAATTAAGCATCACCCTGAAGAGGACATAATGCTGATCCATCCCTACGATTAATCAAGGCATGCGCTGGACAGTGATGGGCGACCCCGTCCCTTTGTGACAAAGAGATTCTTCATCCCGTGTTGGGGGCTCCAGAGGTCCCTCATGCGCCTCAGAGGCGCCGCATGAAGCCCTGTAATGTGTTCTGTTCGGTCGCTGACAGCCATCAACCCGTCTGCTGGCAGCAGGAACATTACCTCCCAAGGCGGTTAGCGACAGGGACTGATGAGTGGTGATAGCAGACAGGCCGAGATGTGAAGCAAAGATAATGCTACCTTGCTTTGTCTTATCGGGATCAGTGACCAGCTCCATGTCCAGGTCCAGCTCACAGCTATGCGCTCCAACACAAAGTCCTGCCATATAACATCCCTTGAGTTGAAACTGGTCCAGAGGGTGTTGAGCTGTGGGTTGTTGCGGTGGATGCAGTTTGTCCCGAGGAATGATTTTGCATTCTAGAAATGTTTTCAGTTGAACTTAAACAGTTTCAGTCTGTTTAACACAATAAACGTCATCAGAACGTCAACCTGCAGCCTCCAACGTGACCATGCAGTAGAACCTCGACAGCAGTTACAACTGAACATCTCAACCTGCATGAAGGCTTCATGTTATAAAGCATGGTTGAATAACTTGTTGTTCGATGTATGATAAGGGTCAGTGTGCATGAATGTTCCTCTGGACTCAATCACGCGTGTGTGCATGCGTCTCTGTGCGTGTGCCGTCTCCTCTGCACACGTGTCGCCCG
This sequence comes from Pseudoliparis swirei, assembly GCF_029220125.1. Lineage (NCBI taxonomy): Eukaryota > Metazoa > Chordata > Actinopteri > Perciformes > Liparidae > Pseudoliparis > Pseudoliparis swirei. The sequence goes on along the minus strand of NC_079398.1, from coordinate 25,267,116 downwards.
ATATCAACAAACTGTTCTGCAGACGCCACGCGAGCTCCTTCCCTCCCGTCAAGGCGCCCTGAAGATTCATCTGTTGTGATTACAACGTGACGCTCTTTGTTTTGGTGTCAATCACGTGTTGAGAATCAAAATTATATTTTTCTTCCGTCGCTTGTTGGCGCGTGCCGTGGCATCTGGCAGCGCGGCTGACAAAGTGTCTTCACAGCGGAAATTACAAGAAATGGATTTTCCACGCCTGATCGGAGCACCAAACGACTTCAGAGTGGAGCGGCGCTGCGGCGCTGCGGCGCTGCGGCGCCACGCAGGAGCCGGACGGTGACGCTGCGCGAGGACCGCTGCCGGTGCTGTGGACGACCTCATGGACACGATGCCAACGCACCTGGATGGACCTGGAGGAGCTGGAGGAGTCAACACGAGGAACATGAAGCAACATTAAGCAACTGCCCGCTGCCCGCTGCCCATTGCCCGTTGCCTCGCTGCCCGTTGCCCCGCTGCCTGCTGCCCGCTGCCCGCTGCCCGCTGCCCGCTGCCCGTTGCTCGGCACTGTGGTCATATGGCGGTCCCAGCTCAACGTGACCCCCCCCCCCTCCGGTCCCCCTCAGGTGAACTCTGAGGCCTCCGTCGGCTCTTTAGCACGATGAGCAACGTTAGCCACGAGGCTCCGTGAGAAACGTTGAGAGGAAGTCGAAACGGTCTGGGATCTCGTACCTTTTGATGTTTCAGAATTAGTCGCTGATGATCTTAAAAACCATACCATGTTTAAAAAAAAATGTATTCACTCTATACTTTTCTGAGCATTCTCTGATTCACCCTGTGAACTAGTGAGAGAATATGCGATACAACTCCGTCATCAACTCCTGTGATTTAGGATCATATTGCCCCCATTATGTCTAATCACAAAGTCATTTTACACATGATTTAGAGTCTAGCTGTCCAGTTGTTCTGCTCCACAGGGTTTCTGCCTCTCTGTCGTCTCTCTGTCCATATGCCTGGTTATTCACCTGGACTGCTGGATCATGATGTCATTACCTCCATCATTGAGCCCGGCGTCTAAGAGCCGGTTAACTTGGAGCCGACGTGGCGCTGCAGCCCTGTGCTGAGGGGACAATATGCTCCGTGTTATTCTAGGATCATTGACGATAAAACCAAGGCAATCAAGTCAGTTTTGTCGAAGCTCATTGGCTCAGTGGGGTCTCATCTCATCTGCGAGCTCGGAATGAGGAACAGAACGTTGGGGTTAGTTGGGTCGTTAGGTAGAATTCTTTGATAATGGTGCATGTTACATTAGAGCCTGACAAACCAAGGATAAGGGCTTCAGAGTCCGTATAATGTCATTTACTGAACGGTTATGGGAGATAAGAAATTCTCTTGAGGTGTGAAGTATGGAGATGAATATTTCCTTATGAATCTAGCCCCATCACATGCTATGCAGCCACACTATAGTTACAACATGAATAGATTCATACAAATCCAAGAGCCTACTATTGCCGATGATTTATTGCGAAATGTGTTTTTCAAAGTGCCGACCAATTGCAGTTAGTTTCCATAGTCCAAACGGCAGCTAATGTCATGTAGCGTGAACCAGACGTTCATAAACGCCCTGTAGTTAATCCCTCAGGGTCAACAGGAGCCTGATGAAATGGACACCGTGATGAAATGGAAACGGCCGAACAGCTGAAGCCGGAGGTGAGACACCCGGCCTCGCTCACATGAAGCAGCGTGGGGGGGGCCCTTCTTCCTCGGCCCCCGTGAGACCCACAAGAGACTCTCCTCCTGCAGTTGAGTCTTCAAAATGCTTCGTGACATTGAGAAGAAAACACAACACCAGAGCTGCTGAATTATAACTAAAGTCAATTAATTCAAGAATATTTTTTTTAATACAGATGGAAGAATAACAACAACCACTTATATTGTCTATGGAAATAATGTTTTTTTATTGTTTTTAATTAAATGTTGAATCATTCCCAAGTATTAACTTTATCAAAAGATTATTATATATATATTTATATTTATATATATATATATATATATATATCATTTTTTAGATTTGATTTGTTCTTCTTTTTGTGAACTTTTACTTTGTCTTTAGTTAGGAATACATTTGAATGTTTGGTGTATAATTGCAATGATCCACAATCAGGCTGCAGGTACAGCTGCTAACCTTTACGCTTTATTGATGTAGCCATCTCACAAATGTAATGAACGTAAAATAAGGACAACATGTTCCCACTCAGGTCCTGCTGAGTGTTGAGTTGTTGAGTTGTGTTGAAGTCCTCAGCAGCATCTCCACTTCACCCCCGTCCCTGTGGGCCGTCAGCCTCCCAGAGGAAGAGGGGCATCTTTGAGGAGCGTCACACAGCTGCCACGGCCAGCCGAGCTCCTCGAGGACAGACGTGTTGTCAGAGCGCCTCCAGCATCCGCATCGGAAACACATTCCACGCAGACGCACGTTCACTCATTAGAGGCGCGGTGCTGACTTGCTGATTGGAGTTTCTCTGAGGCTACTGCACTGAGAGAGGAGAGGAGGGGGAGAGGGGGAGAGGAGGAGAGGAGGAGAGGAGGGGAGACAGGGGAGAGAGAGGAGAGGAGGGGAGAGGAGGGGAGAGAGGGGGAGAGGAGGGGAGAGAGAGGAGAGGAGAGGGGAGAGGAGGGGGAGGGGAAGAGGAGGAGGAGAGGAGGGGAGGAGGAGGAGGGAAGAGGAGGGCAGTGGAGGGAGAGAGGAGGAGGAGAGAGGGGAAAGAGAGGGGGAGGCAGGGGGGGGAGAGGGAGAGGAGGGGAGAGAGAGGGAGAGGAGGGGAAGGGGAGAGGAGGGGGATAAGAGGGAAGAGGAGGGGA
>NC_079398.1:25236781-25259281 GCF_029220125.1 Pseudoliparis swirei | reverse complement strand
GGCTGTGTTCGGCTCCGCCCTCTGCACGAGGCTCTGGTGCTGGACGGCCCGCTCCTCTCAGCGCCTTCTCTCTCCCTGCTTTGAGATCCCTCCGTCGGCCGGGAGAAGTCGTTTTACAGTTCAATCAGGAACTCTAATAAACTGACCTGTGCTTTAATGACTAATTCATTGTCCCCTTTACTACCTTCATGGGTATAAAGCGGATTAATGACTTGAGCAAGGTTAAAAACAGTGCCGCTGTGCTTTTCCTTCAACTGTTATCAATCATCCTTTAGATTCTTAGGAGAGCAACGGAAATTGAAGGAAAATTAGTCATCCTTTTGATGGATGATACGAGGATAGGTAGGAGTGTGTAAGCTATAAGTGTGGCGATAGCATGACATGCAAATGTCCTGATGAGGAGCATCGTATGAGGAGCTTGCATTTGAAGACGTGCCACATGGAACCAGAGTAATGCTGTATGACGGGAGAAGGATCATTGTGTGACAGCAGAGCATGTGAGACGACCCGAGTGGGACGCAAGTCATCTCTCTGATTATCCCTCAGCAGTGGACTCATCATCACGCCTGTTCTCAACATGACCAGGAGCACCTCATGGACTACAGAGTTCTGGCCAGCAAAGCTTTGAGGAACAACTCTGCAGCAGTTTAGAGAATAGAGGTTAAACAATTCTCCAAACTTCTTTGGCAGTTTCTTTACTTTTCCTCACACCGTACTTCTTTCTTGTTGTTCAGAAATCCAATGGAACAGGAGAGGAATACAAAAAAAACAACCCCAGGGAGGAGGAAGAGGGGAACAGCGAGGAAGAGGTCGGAGCGGGTATACGGCTCTTTGTTTACCTTTCTATATTCCCAATCACACGTACGCGTCTCTCTTCCCGTCCGGGGCCAGTCATTTCTGACGATGTGAATGATTTAGTGGGATTCCTCCACAGCGGATGATTTGTGACATGTCGGGCGGCTGCAACGGGGGAGGACTCGGCAGGTTTCTGTGGGGAGTGTTTGGGATCCAGGGACGCCTTGAAGATAGAGATTCATTATATTTAAGACAAGTGTGACATCCTACTTCAAGGAAGCAGCACACATATGTATGGAGGGGGAGATGGCCAAAGTGGGGAGGGGTAGGTAAGTACAAAGGAATGCTGCCGTGTTTTTTGAGATGACATCGGGATAGGAGGCAGGCATATGGAGACGGCAGACTGGAAAATAATGGGTAATGGAGGAATTTAGCCTGGGGCTATATGCCTGCTTTGCCTACTTCTGTATAACTAGTATATTTATAATTCAAATACATACCTTTAATAATTAACAACCAGTGAATATTAAAGGAGAATGCCGGATGTCTTTCCTACAGATGGAGTCAGGTGGAAAACAGTATTGCATTCAATCTGACAACACAGAACAAAGCCGAGCGGAAACAAAAAGTTGGCTGCCATTTTAGGCCGTTAAAAAAAAAGAAGGAGATATCTTGGGCTGATGCAAGAAACAAAAAGCATCCTGTATGAGTGTGACATTTATTTAGTCACAATGATGGTGATTTTGCACAAAAGAAGAAAAACAACTTTAATGTCACTGGTTGTGAGATCAGGTGAACTGTTCTTGTGTTGAACGTAGAGCTGCTCTCGCAGTTCGCCGCTTGTTGGTTTCCAGTCGTGAATCGATCTCAGAGTCCGACGAGAGCAACTAAAGTCTGCAGTTACACCAGCAAACATCTCACAGAGTTCCCTGGAGTGTCTCATCCGGTATGCGGCTGTTGTCTGGAGGCATGGAGCGCAAGTGTTGACATTCTTTTGTCTGGCCAGATTGTGGCGCTGCGGTGTGACATGCACATGACATGCGTATGACATGCATGCGACTGAGTGATAATGATCCACACTTACTAAACACACCCGTTCTGCACCGAATGATGTAACTTCAGAGCCATGAAGGCTGCAGCGATCTGGAATTAAGAACCGGTGGAACCAGAGGCATTGGATTCCAGAGTGTTGATGCGGAGCGTGCCTTTTATGAAAGTAAAGAACCCCAAAGGGCCGAGTGTTTTGTCGTCTGTGGCTCAGAGGACTCGTCGACTGTCAACCGATGTTCTGCAAACACAAGAGTTCAACACAAACAACACATTTGCATTTTCTGGATGTGGAATCCTCTTTCCGTGCCTCATTCCTCTCCCACGCTTTGATGTCCCTCATACATATTGACGACTCGCCGAACAAGCCAACCATGTTCACGAAAGCAGGAGCTCAATTTGTGCATCCCCTTTAAAAAAAATGGTGCATTAGTTTGTCCCATTTATATTTCCAGGGTTAATTAGCGAGTGAGAGATTGGACAATTAGTTCATCCGTGCTAATTGATTATAATATTACAACTGGGTGATGATAGGATGAACGTAGACTCCTCGTTCCATATTCCTCTAAGGGATTCGGTAATATATACAATGCTTCTGTGTAATGAGGGTTTTAAAAGACCAAATCAGCTGGGGAAATTGTTAATTCAATTCCACTCGGATGATACTGAGTTTTTCAGGCCACAAATGAATTGGATTGAATTGCAGGGATGTGAGGGAACGGCGTGGTCCTCGTGTCAACACAGATGATGTAGATCACTGGTTCCTTTCTGTCACGGCACAATAGGATGTGAACCCTCAAAGACCTGATCCTATCGGGGTCATTTTCTCTCCCGCGTATAATTGAAACGCCCGTTCCGTTTCCTCTCTGCGGCGTCAGAGGCGAGACGCGGGCGGACCGGAGGAAACCAACACCTCTGTGTTTCCCTCCCGAGGCCAACGGCGTGTCTTCAAACACAAATCCTCTGCAGCTCACAGTCAGTGTCCATATTAAATTGCACTTTATCTCACAATTGTCTGGCCCCCCGTATCTAACTTCACAGTCACATGAGGACCAGCTCTCTCCTCAGTCCTCAGTGTGGAATGTGGCGCTCAGGTCTGGACCACTCGAGCTCCATCCCGCCGTGACGCTGCCATGATGTGCTTCACCTGGAGAGCTCCGACTCTTCCAGGCTGACCAGTCAAAGGAAGCATCAACGGTTCTCAGTCACGCCCATTCTGGATGTAGCAGAAGACACGACTTTAAAAGACAAACGTATTTATTGCTCCGCTGCGATCGGTGGAATTTACTTCAGATATTAATTATGTATACGCTCACTCGCTGCTCATGTTGCATTTGAGAATTATTACTCTTCATGGTATTCATTCTCTCGCCCTTCCTTTCCAGCGAGAACCATTTTATGAGACGCTCCACATCCTATAAGGTGTGGCAAATAAAAAATAAGATTCATGCGTTAAATGCCGAAAGTCTTACACTTCTTTACTGTGCTTAATAATTAATAACCCATCCCCATCACCCTATGAATATTTACACGCAAAGTGTCCCTGGGAGCCTTCCCCTGCAGCCAGAGGGAGGGAGGCGTGTGTTTATAGCATTAAACACTCAAACATTGTCACCGACCCGATTTCGCCTCCAACCATGAAACACAGTCGCTAAAGCGTCGTGAGCTTTTTATTTGTTGTTGCACAATGTCCCGATTCAACTTCCATTTAGACGAGGAAGTCAGACTACAGCTCCTCTCTGGGCTCAGCGGGGGTCCCCGGACGCCGCCTGTCTGGTTCCACCGTGAGGGGAGCGCAGACGAGGCCGGGTCGGGGGGTTTCCAGAGCCATGACATCGCTCATTGAGATCACCTTCCACTTACCGTGTCCCCGTGTCAAAGGTCTGGTTGTCAGCCGGCGAGGCCTCCAGAAGACCTGGCGTAGGATGTCAGGTTAGGCTGCGAGAGCAACGACAGAAAACGGGGGCGTGTGGATTTAAAATAAAGTTAATTTGACCCTGTGCAGCTTCCAGGAAGAGGGACATTTAATGCACAACTCTCAGTTATCTCAGTTAATGACGCAGAGGACTCGAGATGTTTGCAATGCCAGACATTTAACATCCTGACCGCTCTAGTCCCTCCACCAGCTCCTCTGCATGCCTCCCTTCAGAGAGAGAGACTTACAAGCAGAGCACGAGCTCAAACAAGGAGTGGGATCTGTAATCCTCAAACCGTCCCTGTTGCTGGTGATCCTGCGTGTTTGGCTGTGTTGCGTCGGTGATGTTTATCCAGCGTGGGGAGGCTGAGTGCTGCTGCCGCTCCTCTTCCTCCTGTGTGGATAAGTCGTGGCTGCAAAGGCAACGCCGCTCTTTGATATTTCACTCCTCATTTGAATCAGTGGTCGCTTTATTTGACAATGCCGGGTAATTACCTGGGTACCTCGCTTGATCATGTGAACTCCTGCAGAACCAGAGGGGAGGGAAGTGGAGGCAGAGCTGGGCTGCGTGCTCGGTGTCGGGAGAGAGGGGATGGATATGTGAAGAAGAGGAGGAGCAGCGGAACAAAAACAACGCAAACAAAAATGCATTTTTTTGTACCTGCTTTGTTTTCTGCAAGCGTTTTGAGTCACGAGTCCGATTAGTTGCTCATGGGCAAGTCGTGTGTGTTTTTAAACGTGCAGCAGAGTTTTCTTCCCGCTGGGACCGTCCCACGCTGCAGGGAGGGGGACATGGAGGGGTTACTCCATAAACGCATTAAGAAGAGAGGAGAACACCAAGCGCAAGTTTATTATAACTCAAATGAATAGTTTTCGTCTCTTGGGTTCAGTCATTTGATTAGCTTATAGTCTCTGCGGTGTGTGTGTGTGTGTGGGCGTGTGAGAGATGAGTGAAACCTACTCATGAGTGTTTCACATCTGCACACATTTTGAAAAAAGAGAGAGAGACAAAATGAGAGGAGGGAATCGAAGTTTAATACAGCATTGTTTAATGCCATTACATAAAAGTTTCAAAATGCACAATAAAGGTTTTCAGGGAAAAAAACATAACGTGTTCCAACATGTTCATAACACAACCTGTTTAAACAACAACATGACAAATAATTGTGATTTATAAATGAAGAATTAGAAATAGCTGCGACACAATGAGGGTTACATGTGGTTGGAATAGCTGCGTGTGGATCCCTGTAATGATGCTTATTGAAGAGGAGAGCAGTGTTTACTCTGCTGTGTGACTGGAATATCAAAAGCCGTCACTCCGAGTGCAGCTGTTCAGGCTGACGGAGCTCTCCTTGGAGGGAGCAGACGAGTTGGGCCCGGAAGTTTGAATGAAACACTGGGGCAGCGTCGCAGAAAGAAAATACGATATATCTCTCCTGTACTCACGTTTTATTTGAGCATTAAAAGCATTCTCTATAAACCCTTTAAAACAAATGTTTATTACAAAATGAAGTCGAGACATAAGCAGCTGTTTTAATGGCCTCTCCATGAAAGACATGTAATTATGTAAGGCTATAAATAAAGGAGACGGAAGTCACAGTAACAGGCTAAAAATATAACCAACTTTTCAACAAGATTTTTTTCTCTCACGTGTAATAATTAATGATATGAATAAAGCAGTGATCCATTCGTGAAGATAGTGTGTGTGCCCATGTGGATGAGATATTGAACCCCCTCCCAGCCTGTGGACGTCCTGACTGCAGGCACAAACATGAACACCTTTATTCACCATTATTCACCATTATTCACCTTTATTCACCTTTATTCACCTTATCCACATGTATTCACCTTTATTCACCTTTATTCTCCTTTATTCTCCTTTATTCACCTTTATTCACATTTATTCTCCTTTATTCACCTTTATTCACCTTTATTCACCTTTATTCACCTTATTCTCCTTTATTCACCTTATTCTCCTGTATTCACCTTATTCTCCTGTATTCACCTTATTCACCTTTATTCACCTTATTCTCCTGTATTCACCTTTATTCTCCTTTATTCACATTTATTCACCTTTATTCACCTTATTCACCTTTATTCACCTTATTCTCCTTTATTCACATTTATTCACCTTTATTCACCTTATTCACCTTTATTCACCTTATTCTCCTGTATTCACCTTTATTCACCTTATTCACCTTTATTCACCTTATTCTCCTGTATTCACCTTTATTCACCTTTATTCACCTTATTCTCCTTTATTCACCTTATTCACCTTTATTCACCTTTATTCACCTTATTCTCCTTATTCACCTTATTCTCATCACATTGGAACCATGAACACATCCCCCGCGTCCACACTGGACAACCAACACGACAGAGGAGTTTCTATTCATTTCAAAGTGGAGAGGGGAATTAAGAGACTTTAATGACGGCTTAACCCGCTGGTTGTCTCTGCGGCGCCTAAAGCATATTTCCTGTGATCAGCGGAGGAGGAGGGCCACTTTATTGGACATGTTTCTATTTCCAAATCCGCATAACGGGCAACGATGCATGCATTTCCTATAATGTAGATAAGGGAGAGAGGGTTTGATATGTAATAAAAGGTGGGCCTGTGTTGCCTGTTTAAGCCCCTTAAGCCTGATAAATGATGAGCGACAGAGGCACAGCGAGAGGGTCACCGCTATTAACTCCTCGGTTTCCCGGCCTCCACTTAAACTTCTCTCAATTACATCAGTAATGTGGCTGGATACGGGCCTTATAGGCTTCGACCTGTTCACTCAAACCCAAATAAAAAGGGAAGAAATCATGCGCAGCTCCACCGGCGCCTCTGTGGGTTGTCGGTGTCGGCTTGTCCCGAGAGCCACGTGTTAGGGGGAAACGGGGATTATGTCCGCGGTGTAACTAACGCGCACACCGGGTACTCCGGGACGAACACCCGATGCAGGCTCATTAAATCAGCGTCGGTGATTCCGCACAGGCGTTAACGACGGGCTCTAATCCCGGCGGTGACCCGCTCGAGCGGCCGAGGCTCCGCAGACACGGCGGGCTGCGCGTTATTCCAACACGCGCACAGAGAAACGCACTCGGCTTCTCCTATCGGCGATAATAAAAAAATAATGATCGCAATGTTATTTCACATGTGAAATATATTTAATTTTTAGGATGTTATGGTTCCGCATTAATTAGTTGTTAATAATAATGTGTATTACTTCCACGCGCTGTTTTTTCTAAATTACTATATTAATTATTTTGGTTCCGGCGTCGCTGGATTGATTTGTGTAATTTTTAACATGCAATAACATTTATAGCAGCAGATGTAACATGTCTGGATATTATCAATATTTAAGTGATAATATAGCTAAACACATTGTTTGGGGAATTATATATATATCACTGATTTGGATGTATATGAAGACATACTTGCATTCGGAATTATTTTTAAAATCCCATAAATTCTAAATAATTATTTCACACATTATAAACCACTCCAGATGCCGCATGCTCAGTCACTGGAGCGTGAAAACAGTTCAACCGAATACAATGAATTGTCAAATAAATTAAGAATTAGGCGACAAGGAAAATAAATGCATAGGACGCTCGATTTGGACACAAACAAAATCCGTATTTTTACAACATTCATATTTTAGATGAACGTTTCCATATTGTTAAAATTAATAATTTGATTGCAATCTCTTTCATTTAAATTTTAAAACACGATTCTGTTTATTTATCGAAGGTTTCCTTTAGACATAGTATTTGTGTTTTGCTTTATTTTGTGGGCCTTCACCCACGTTGGTTGCAAAGCATTCGACAGCCCGGGCTCCGCTGCGGCCGCCAGGTGGCGCTAGAGGGCCGCATAATGTCTTTCCAGTCTAAGGGGAAAGCCACAGTTACATTCGGTGTTGGCCTGCTCTCTCTCTCTCTCTCTCCCCCCCCCCCCCTCTCCCTCCCTTTACTAACCCTTTGACACGAGACTCTGAGAATCGGTGGAGGGGAAAATGAGGCTTTGGAGCTGAAGAATTTACAGTTAGTCGCGAAACTTTTACAAGTATTTGAGTTGCTCACTCTACTTTGTGAAACCCTATAGTCACATTTCACTGCGGGGGTCAGAAAGAGTTCACAGTCAGATGGCTGAGGTAAAGCTTTCGGCAGGAGCAGAAACACCGAGGAGGTTATTATAAACAAATCATAGATCATGATGTGCACGAGAACACGGCATGCTGTTTGTGAGCTGATTAAAATGTTGCCTTCTTTATTGGAACACAAATCTGCAATCCTTTTATTTAATGCAGAAAGTGATTATTTAAATTATTTATGCATCAGCAGCTGCATTTCTTCTCATCTTCCAACTTCTGCAAGAGAAAGAAATGGACGAGCTGCGCGGCTCCGCGGTCAGTCTATGATCCGGTCTGACCTCAGCTCCTCTCTACATTAGCCGGGCTCATTTGCATAATCTCAAATACTGAAGAGGGCCAAAGAACAAAGTTACAAACAAGATTAGGACGATGTTACGTGTTCCTCCGGTTCAGCGCCGCTTGTTTCTCCGGGATGTTTAAGGTCACTAAGAGGATTTAAAGCTCGTTTCATATCGGTGATCTTTTTGAGGGAATTAAATCAACAATGCCTTTTCTCTCCATATTTAGCAACAGGCTTGTGTGTGTGTGTGTGTGTGTGTGTGTGTGTGTGTGTGTGTGTGTGTGTGTGTGTGTGTGTGTGTGTGTGTGTGTGTGTGTGTGTGTGTGTGTGTGTGTGTGTGTGTGTGTGTGTGTGTGTGTGTGTGTGTGTGTGTGTGAACAACCAGCCCTGCAGGGCAGCCGAGGGGGAGCGGGATTGTAAATCCTGCAGAGAGTAAACAGAGGAGTGGAAGTTCAGTGCCGCTGCTCGGCCGCATGCAGGCGGCCTGCTGCCGCTTCAGGATGTGACATGCAGTGGATCCTTCGCCTGCTGATTGTCCCTGTAGTGTTTTCCTTGAAATGGATCCTCTCCCCCCTAATGAATCCAAACGCAGCTGGCCATGTCCCACACGGACACCGAGAGCTTTAACCCTAAACTGACCTCAATTTGACACCACCAGATGAAATGTTACCGCCTGTTAATGCCATCCACAGATTTGTATTTTTATTTGTATTTTCAATATACGTGTGAGAGTTGTGCGTGCACCTGAAAAACGATCAGCACATAAAAGCCCAGATCTAAAACTCCCGTAAACGGTGTAATTGTCTGTGATCGGTGTCCTCCTGGAATAATCTGGTTTGTAAACGCGGTCAGGTTATAAACCGGGGAGTTTAAATTGGCACAGGTCTTGTTTATGAGGAAAATTAATTTTAATTACCTATTGAGTGAACGATGATTAAAATAAAATTAGAAAATTAAACACCGACTTGTGTAATGTCGCATCAAAAGCTGTTATTAAGCGAAATGAACCCATTTCGCCACCTAAATGTTGTTAATGATGATGTCTCGTGTTTATGGCTTCCATTAATTACTCAAATAAATAGTTCACAAAAGAAGGAGTTCGGAATTTCCACGTCGTTAGGAGTCGTTGCTGGAAGTTTTATAGGGAAGGACGTGTTTCTGTGGAGCCGCACATTGGACACGCATAATTAGCCTCTGCTATTTTCACACGCTCTTCTGGTGTTTACATCACTCTCCTCGGGGGCAAATCACATATTTCCACAATAAATGTGGCGAAGACCTGGAAGTATGTGTATAAAAATCGCTACAGCGTTTTGAGATTTTAGGATTCTCTACCGTTCGCGTTAGCGGCATATTTTCACATAAATGTGAGAATATATTCTATGTTTTGTAGTTGCAATATAGTCCGCCCTGGAAACGTCCCCTCACTGCGCCGTGGAGGGACGCGCGTTCACAACAAAGCGCAGACACAGTGTAAGGTGTGTGCTACTTACCACGGTTGTCCAAAGAAGGAAGTTGAGAAGAAGAAAAAAACCACACACAACGCCAAGCGTTACTGCACAAATCAATGTGAACGATAGTATTTAGCTCGTGAAAATATCAGTCTTCAATAGCAGAGTCTGCCGGTCTGGTTGTGTTTACAGAGTGGAGAGACTTGGAGACGGCGAATGCCTTGGCTCTCTGCGCGCGGCGCTGCAGCTCCTTCCCGGGGTGTTGCACGTTGAAATGTCCACACAGCCGTTTGTCAACCCTGCAGTCCTACACTTCCCACCCCCCTTTATGCCAACAAACATAACTGTTGTCACGGTTTCATTTATTGAATCGTTTTCCTTTAAAAAAAATCCCCCAGCTATTTCTGCAATCGACCTCAAGCAACTCTGTTTGGTATTTTGTTTGTTGGGAGTTTATTGACCCTCCAACGGTAGCCACAGCCCATCTCCCTGAGCGTGTGTCTACCTTAATCCTAACCTGTGAATAATTAATTTCCACCATCAAAAATGTCACGCAGCCATAAATGGAGCCTTTATGTGAGAACCTATCAATACAGCCATGATGCCATATTAGAATTGATGGAGATTCACATTAAAGGGGTTAGATGGCCTGCTTCTGTTTTGTGCGTAAAAGTGCTCGGGCTCCAAAAAGGGCTTCACTGCTATCGATGTCCGGAGCGTTGCTCCTCCTCTAAACTTCAATCTCCTCACATGATTGATGATCTCGGGGAGCTTTGATAATTGACTACTCTGAGGTAAGGCACGGATTTATATTAAGAGAGGGGATTGGACGAAAGAAACATACACCATTACTTTCTCCACAAAGCTTGTTTCCCCCTTTTGGAAAAGTTCATTCTGGGCTCATAGGGGTGCTCATGGCGATTAATTTGCAAAAACAAAAAGTGCAGAGCAATAATCAGATGTAAGATTAGGAGGTAATACGGAGAGATGAGGCACACAGTCTCATAATCACAAACGCATACAAAGTGAGCGTCACGTCCATATAATAAACTCTGCATGCATAAGTTGACCTGAAGATGCTTTATAATATAGTTCAAGTTATATCAATGAAGATGCATGGATGAAAGTTCAAAGGTGTACCTTTGGCTCATGCTACATTTTGTCGTGCGTAAAGGTGTTCACGCATCCTGCGTAAATCTGCTCTAAACCAACTTATTCATGGTGATTAATGTGGTTAAAGTCAGTCAGGGTTGTGTTTGATCTGCAGCCGAAGTGTCCGCGCTGGTAACCCTTCCTCATTCAGACTTCTTCTCTCTGCTGTCTTCTTCTTCTTCTTCTTTTAGCGAAGAGGAGTTGGGTGGGAGTGGGAGCTGTGTTGGTTTGGCTTTTTACCCCCAGTGTGCAGTTGAAGCCGTCCCCGTGCCTCGCATATACTCTGCATATCACACGATTTGGTCTCTCCTCTCTCTTTTCTGGAGCTGCTGTAGGACTGGCTATGGCCACCGCTACTTCCGGGATCCGTCATTTCATTCGCCCACCGCTCCGCGCTGCGAACTGACTCTGTTTCTATAAGCAAGCTAGCAGCCAACCTGCCAACACTCGCTGACACTCACTCATCTCAGTCTCGCCAGATAGACGAAATACCTACGGGGGAAAGAAAGGAGAGATCCGAATCGCAATCTCTTAATTTCGACTGCTTTTTCCTTCTTTTTTTTTTTACAGTGATAATAAAACCAGATAGCGATCTGGAGGCATTAAAGGAGACGCGGACTTGCGGGATGAAAACGGACTAAAAAGATTCGTCCTTCTCTTGAACATCATCACCAACCGTCATTCATTCATTACCTTGACAACCTCTGGCTTTGATTGACAGCTGGAGTGGCAAAAAGCCATGAGACACGACAGTTTAGTTACATGCAGGTTGTTGATGGGCCGATTGTAACCTTCACTTTGGCGCATTTTCCCTTTTTTTCCCGAGGAAAGAGGGAAAACAAGAACAATTGCAAAACTCCCTGATGCTACGATTTCAACTGAACCACACTGGCGAATAGGACAAGTCGCAAAGTTGGTTGAAAAAGGAATCTCGCCTCTAAATCACTTCCTAAACGGGACTGGGATATTAAATATACGACAGATTCAGGAGTTTACTGGAGCGCAGCCTGATGGCGCAACGGGTAGGTTTTAAATCTGCTACACTTACCTGCTCCAAGCCACTCGTATCGGTAACCTCGTGTCGGGCGGTGGCAAACTCACAAAGTATTCCTATCAAAGCTGCTATATTTGACGCTGTTGCAGCGCCCCTGCGCCTCACGCAAAGTGACAGCCCTCTCTCCGCCTGCGCCGACCAGCCTCCGCGACACTCGTGGATCAGCTTCACAGGGACTCCGAACCAATTCGCTCTTTTCACCCAGCAAGCTCGCTTTCGGGGAACAGCTCCGTTGTAATGTTTCTGGTAACGACAGACCCTTTATCAGATATAATATGTGCATACGGCCGCGGCGCATTTTGACGCTTATTCGATCTCCTTTGCGCGTATTCCAGCTGAGGCGGCATGCTTCTTTTTTGTTGTTGTACTTTTCACATTTGTTTGCTCTGATTCTGTTCCCAGTACGATGAGCTGGCCCACTACGGGGGGATGGACGGAGTCTCGGCGTCGATGTACGGGGACCCGCATGCTCCCCGGCCGCTTCCCCAGGTCCACCACCTGAACCACGGACCGCCGCTGCACGCCAGCCAGCACTACGGAGCCCACGCTCCTCACCCGAACGTTATGCCCGCCAGCATGGGCTCTGCTGTCAACGACGTTTTAAAGAGGGATAAGGATCAAATTTATGGGTAAGGTTTGCATGAACCAAACATGCGTGCAATATTTATTCCCCCCCCCTTAAGTTTTCAGCTTTTCTATTAGTGAGTTTTGGTGGACTTTCTCTCGCGCCACTAAATTCCCAAAGTGTTTTGTGCGGGATCGACCGCAATTTTTGGAGCTCCATTGTTGGTCCGGGGACTTTCGTCGAGGTGTAATTTTACACGCCTTGTCGAAGGCATCGTGACGCCTGTGCGAGGAAGAGTAAGCCTCGAGCTGGAAACGCGAGCTATAAAATAATATGGAAGCTGTCGGCGTCCAGTCCCAGCTCTGAAGTCACACACTACATGGAAATATAATTTTAAAAACACAACAACTATTTTTCAACATCCCAACAGTTGTTCCACGTTATAAAGGTGGCTTTAATATTACAGGCCACTATTGTTTGTTGATCCTCAAACTAGCCGTGACTCATTTAAACGTTGCCATCGCTGCCTGCAGAAAACTTCTTAAATGTTTTCAGATATCGTCTGCAGTCACACACACACACACACACACACACACACACACCTACACACACACACACACACACACACACACACACACACACACACACACACACACACACACACACGCACACACACCTACACACACACACGCACACACACACGCACGCACCGCGCGCTGCGACGCACCGGGTGTCTTTATAATTATACTTTCATCACATTATTCTCAAATAATGAAAGAAAACGTAATTTGACGTTGTTGCTAATGAATGCAAAACTTCCCCTACGCATTTTTTTTCCAGACGTCGCTCACTAAACACACCTCCACAGAAAGTGCTATAATCCACAGTGTATCATTATAATCTGGGGTGGAGTGCAGAGTAAATCCTCTTCATCTCTTTTACTCACGGAATAGTTTACCTTCATGTTTGTATACACTTACACGGAATTAAATCACATTAATTAAGACACTGAAGGCGGTTTAATGAAGCTAAACGGTTGTTCTAGAAATAGCATTTTATTCTGAAATTATAATTTAGCGTTTAAAATGCGTGTTGCTGACTGTTTACGTCGCTGTGTTGATAGAATAGTGGTTAACCTCTGCTTCACTTTAAAGCCATAGCTGTTGCCCCCCGGTGCTTCAGTGCGTCTGGAGTGGAACTGCTAAATTATTATTTAATGTCATGTATAATTTCTCTAAACTCCCCCTGACTGCTGCAGAGTGTCAGTCTGGTTTTTTTGTGGACTTCTCAGCCGTTTCGACTTTGCACTGCAAAAAATATCAATCGCGAATGTCGATTATTAACACATTGATTCTAAAAATCCTTATATTTCCCAAAACGAGGCGTAAAATATCCCAGATGAGTGCTTCCACCCGCGCGTTCAAGTCAAACCGCTTCCAGAAAACAACCTCGAATCCAGCTTGTATTGTTCTAGCTGTTGTCAGTCCTGTTTTCTAAAACGCGGTCACGTGTTTTCGGAGAGAAGTGTAAAACACACGCGGCGGGATGTAAAGTCAAATGTCTTCTGTGTGTACGAAGAGGCGCGTGAGGGCCGCGCAGCCGGCCGACCCGCGGGCTGCGCGCAGCCGGCGTGCTGCGTGTTCTCAGGCTGTGTTTCCCTCTTGCAGTCACCCGTTATTCCCGCTGCTCGCGCTGGTTTTTGAGAAGTGCGAGTTGGCGACGTGTACTCCTCGGGAGCCCGGCGTCGCGGGCGGCGACGTCTGCTCCTCGGACTCCTTCAATGAGGACATTGCAGTCTTTGCCAAACAGGTCAATTTTGAAATATAAAAAAAATAAATATTTGTGGATGTTGTGGCTGCGTCACGGCCCATATAGTTTTCTGCCTGCTTCTTATTTTTATTAGTATTATTATTAATATTTTTTTGCAGTTTACGTTTCCATTGATAAGCTGAGCCTTATGAATATGTTCACATAATTTCCACCTAACATAAACTCATTAATGATATTTTTTGTATTATCCGGTTACATTTGATGATATAAATAGACACTCATTACGCACATTTCATGCCAAACTAACTTTGACATTTGGTGTATTATTTTAGGTCCGAGCAGAAAAACCTTTATTTTCATCAAATCCAGAGTTGGACAATTTGGTAAGCGCACACTGTGACCTCTTGTCTCTCAATAATTGCTGCTCGATGCGGTTTTCCTGCCTCAGATGCTGTGGGGTGTCCGCAGCAGCACACAGTGCACATGTGATTTAAACTTCCGCACAGATGTCAGATCAGTTTGGAAGTGAAGCTGTGTGACCACATTTGCTGCTGTCAGTGCCCAGTTCTGCCCATCCGCTGACCCAGCTGACCAGTGATGACCAGAACTATAGCCTCCCTGTAGAGTCCAACACACGTAGCTCCTGCTGCTGCAGTGCACTCCACAGTTATGACGGGCATATTATCATACAAGTGAAAAGAAAAAAACATGAATCCTGAATTGTATGTGATATTAACTGTGTGTATGTTGCCCTCTTTTCCAGATGATACAAGCCATACAAGTATTACGATTTCACCTCTTGGAATTAGAAAAGGTAAATATTATAGGCCTATTGCTCTATATTTCCGACTTCTCTGATGGTAAACACCCTGTATAAATGCAGCTGGCATTATTCAAACGGCTTCAACCTAAAGCGCATGTGTTGCAGTTATTAGCAGATATAAAATAAAAACACACCGGCATGTTTTTGGGAGAAAGTTTTTAATTTTCATAAAATATGTTTTTTAATTTTTTTAATTTGTTACCAACTGTCGTGTGCACATTGATACGCAGCAGTGTCTCTGGTCACGTCGCACATATCGATCCGCAGATTTAGTTTCAATCCTCATTACCGCCAGCTTCCAGCGGCCTGTTTATCTGCTTGGCGGTCAACTTGTTGCTCGAGTCTCAGGAGAATAATAAGCCCGGCAACAATTCCACTATTGCTTCCTCGACGCCGATATGCTCCTTAATTGGAGTTATTGTTGGACTGGCTGCAGCGTTTCCCCATCCTGACAACTAAAATGTGCTTTCTTCCCTTTTATAGGTGCACGAGCTCTGCGACAATTTTTGCCACCGGTACATCAGTTGTTTGAAAGGAAAAATGCCAATAGACCTAGTTATTGACGAACGGGATGGCAACTCAAAATCAGACCACGAAGAGCTCTCGGGATCGTCGACTAACCTCGCAGATCACGTAAGTTCACAGCGTTACGTTCATGTGTGTGTGTGTGTGTGTGTGTGTGTGTGTGTGTGTGTGTGTGTGTGTGTGTGTGTGTGTGTGTGTGTGTGTGTGTGCGTGCGGGGTTCTGTCCGCGTCTCCGCTGCGAGGAAACCACCGCGTGTCTCTTCCTGTAGACAATGCGTGTGCGTATGCTCGGCTGCTGCTGGAATAAAGTGACGCGTTTGATGTGCGTCCTAACGGCCTCTCCGGGCTGCACTGAGCTCGGTGTTCGACCCTGCTAGGCCGCCAGTAAACAGAGCATGCGCAGTTCTGCAAGGGAAATGTGCCGATCGATGCTCTAAGGTCAAAAGCTAGATGTGATACAATAGACTGAGTTATTGTTTTAGTCTTTTGATTAGGGGCAGTCATGTGTGCATAATGCGTCCGCGCTCGAGGTATGTGTGTGTGTGTGTGTGTTTGTGTGCGCGCTAGTGCATTAAGGGGTGCGTGTGCGCGTGTGCAAATCGCTGCCGTGCATTATAGAGTTGGAAAAAAAAGAACGTGAAGCAATTATCTGTTCCGCAGGTTTAATGCTAAAGCAGGGTATCAGCGCTAAGCTGTAGCTTTAGGCCAATATTTAAAAAGAAAGGGGCTTTCTATCGGGGCTGTGGGAGCGGGATAGGGCCTCTGCGTAAAGCTGTGGATTTTGCTGCAGAGGTGGAGAAAGTGGCAGCCGATTGAAATAGATCTCAGAGCTACAGGCTTAACATCAATGCCAAGTTCACAAGGCATCTGCTGGTTCGTCTGGAGGCCTCCGTTGCTGGTGATGTTAATGTGTTTAATTGTTTCGTATTGATTGCCGTGCGGGTTTGCTCTGCAGTGTCGTTCTCCTCTTCTCCCCCTTTCATGGCCGGAGGCTCCATAATGCTGAATTCAATTATATGCACCTGAAGTACAGTAGCTTTAAATTGGAAGATCGATTCTCTGGTTTAAATCGTGCATTTTCGGTGTAATATTCACAGGCTCCGCCCGCGGTATGGATCGAGTTGACGCTGTTATTGAGCGGATATCTGTGAATGATTGCGTCGTGTTGGGAGACAGCTGATGTGTTGCTGTCGAGAAAAAAGGAAAGAAGAAAAGAGCGGGCTGCTGCAAGTTAGTGACTAGTTCACATATCTGTGCTGCACAAGGCCAGGCCGATGAGGAATTAAAGCGGATTGAAGTGTTATGCAAAGTCACCGCGCTGCATCTGTTGGGTCTGGCTGCGGGCCGAATGGCGCAGGATTCCCTGTGAAAGCCCGTCGCGTGCACACGGCCACGCGGCGCGGCCCCGCAAGCTTCACACGTGATTGGGCCGAAGATGCCGACGTTGGTTTGAGAAACGGTCAACACGGCAATATGTGGCCCTCCGACACAAGTGTAGGAATGAGGCATCATGCTGTTGTTTGTGTTGTAGAGATTAGATCAGCCTGTTTAGCTCATGGCAGATGGTTGATCCTCCAGCCAGTTGCCAACGGGGCCTCAGTGCCGACACCAGCTTTGTCATCAGGCCACTTGTGAGAAATATTTTGATAATTAAAAAATTAGGTATGCCAATAAAGCAAATCAGGAACAGCAATAAACAAAGAAGGCTGCACGACAAGCCATTTATCTTGGAGCCATTTGGACTGACCACCTCATTAGCTATTTCACTTTTGAGGGATTTATTTAACTTCTGGGGCACCAGTGAACTTTTTGTTATACTGCTGGCCTGAAGTTGATAAAAGCAGAACATTTGTTCTTCTCTGTCTGAGCTGAGAGTGATTTTAATCATGGCTGAGTATGGAAACATACACTCTCCAGCTAATAGTTATTTTTTCATGATCCAGAATGCAGTGTTCTTACCCATTGTGACAGCATGCATTCAGTCATGAGGCTACACAACAAGAACTGTTGAAGTGGACATGTCAACAGTGCAGTTATGATCCAAAAACGTTTTAGTAAATCGTTCACTTCCTCAGCTGTAATGACCATATCTGATTGAAAGAGGTCCAGCTTTAGCATGTTTAAAATGTGTTTTGAATATTGGAAACAATGCACAACAATGCATTTGGCTTGCCACTGCACGGGAAGCAACGTCTATCTTCTTGGCTTTATTTATTCATCCATTTGTATTTGGCTCTATTTTATTATTAATTTTTGTCCTCGCTTCTCATTGAGGAGAAACATGCGGGTTGATAGTTAGATATGCTAATTTATTTAGTGAGACTCTCCCACGTCCATTTCCTTTGCTTTGATATGCATTTTTAATATATAGCCCTGGGCTACATCTCATTTGGTGAAAGGTGGTTTTTCTGGAGATGATGAGGCTCTTCACTGGGAAGGAGGCGCATGTTGAGCTGGTTTGTTTGCATGTGTGTGTGTGTGTGTGTTTACTTCCTTTAAAAAAATAAAGTGTTTTCTTTCTTTCTGTTACTTCTTGCCGTTTCCCTCCACTTCATACCTGACAGCAGAGCATTAGAAGCACAGATTTATTCACACTTGAATGCAGCATTGTCTTGGAGATGATGGGATTATGGGAGAGAGCGGATGAGGCCTTTGCTGACACCGTTTCCTCATTGGCTTGCGGTGACTATCTCAACCATGTAGCCCACCCAAGGCTTCCCGACTCATCGCCCCGCCTCAGATCAACCCATCCCAATTAAAAGAAAGAGAAAAAAAGATATTGTATTCCACATGAAGGGTGATGGGGAGGAAAGAGAGGAAGCACAGAGCAGTGTCGATCTGTAAACGGTGATGCAGTGTGTGTGTGTGCGCTTGTCAATGGTTCTCTCTTGTCTTTTAATTAATGAATAACATTTCTGTCTCTTCTGTGCTACATCCAATTAGGGAGGCAAATAGAATTAACAGTGTCTGAATATTATCTGTTCTAATGAATTAGCCTTTGTGTCTTCCTGTGCTATTGTAAGTAAAGCTTACATTTTAGCACAAGGCTTTTCATTTCCTCCATGCATATGCATTACGCTTTTGAAACTCTCTTTGATTTTCTGCAGAGTTTCAGGTTAGTTCTAGAGGAGCTGTGTAGGATTTGCAGGTCTCCGCTCTTTGTTCTGGAGAGCCTTCCTCGCGGAGCGATCGTAGTGTCGAGGTTACGGTGAAGCTTATCTTCACCCTGCATGTCGGGAAAGGAGGAAAAAAGAAGCTTTCCATGAACCGTGGAATGTCTCAGTTTTGGAGGTGTTCTAATTCAACTAGCTTTGTTCTCCTCGGGGACGACTGCGTTTGGTCTCTCCTCCCCTTCTCGTGAAAACAGTGCAGCGTTGACTTGGACCGCTCTGTCTGTTCCACACATTGTTTTGTGATGGTGGGATGTCTGGCCTTACATTTCCTATTTGATTAGTGTTCAGGGGCCGGGCCCCGTTGGCAGGCATATCTAATCATCGCTACCGCGGCTGGAGAGAGAGGCTGGGCTCACTTGTTGAGGCTCCCACACTCCCTTCCTTCAGCAGCTGTACATGACTGCAATGAAGAGGGACGCTGTGCAGCCATTGAGGAGCATTTCAGGATAAGATGCCTGCATGTTGTCTTGAGTTGCAACCTGCAGATGATGTACACACAGCACTTCACTAGAATAGTTCTGCCATAGTGTCTCTATTTAAAAGGTAATAATTAACAAAGATAATAATATTCAGGTCAACAAAACAAACCGAGAGTTGTTGGCATCATAACGTCAGAGTTGTTTTAGATTGTGTGATACAGGTGGTAGAGTGTATATTTACATGCTTACATATTTTAGGGTTATTTGCTACACGGATTAACTGAAAGTGGAAATATCCACTTTGACTTGTGTGTTTTATATTTATGCCATTTCACATTTTGGATTTGCCACTTCACTCCAGTGAAAAGGGTTGTTTTTGCGCCAGAGAAAGTTTTGAAGCATAGATACAATCACTTAATCCCAGATGTCTGTTAAAACATGTTCAAGGTGAATGATTGTCTGCTAAATGGAGGACTCTTTATATTCTGGATAATTGAGGGTGTTGTAAATACTCAGTGTTTCAATAGAGGGGCACCTCCACTTTTCCAAACAGGCTGTGTATAATTATGTGCTCAGAATGTGTGCTTTTCTGTGTTTATGCTGCGTAGCAAGATGCATCTTGAAATGTCAGCTGGCTTTGAGATTTACGGCCCTGGATGTTTCTGTCAGCGATTCTGTCCATATTCTACACAGGATTCCTCTCGTTGCCCTTTGCAACACGCACACCGTGACACACACAAGGACGAGGCGCGCTCGCCTCGCGCCGCCACTACGCCAACACATTTCTTCCCTTTCCGGCGGGTACCGGGGGAATTCGAGGGGAATTCAATGATTCCGCTAAATCAATTTTATTTGAAATTCCTAGGGATGTAGGCAGAGTGCAGGCGGGGAAGTGAGATTGCGCCAGGCAGGTGTTTGTAAATGAGAAACAGGGGAGAGGAGCGAGGAGGCGGCAGCGTGCTCCGCTCTCCTGTGGCCGACTCCACTCCAGGCCGGCTCCCATATTGTCTCCTGCTTTTATATTAATTACTACTTGTATTATCAGCTGCCAGTTGCTAACCCCGGCAAATAGAAACGGATGTCCCTAGAGACCACACTTCTTTTGTATCTTATTCTCTATCTAGTCTTATTGTCTGTGTGTGTGTGTGTGTGTGTGTGTGTGTGTGTGTGTGTGTGTGTGTCTGTGTGTGTGTGTGTGTCTGTGTGTGTGTGCTTGTGTCCTCCTCCTGGTAATGCTGCTCTTCAACACAATTAGTGAAGAGCTTGGAGTGAACCATGTTTGACTCATTACGCCCGGCTTCAGGGAATATTCACATGTGCTAGAGGCCGTCTTCTCTTTCTGCTTCTTCCTCTATTTTCTGATTTCTTTCCCGAGGATTTGTTGTGTAGGTTGAAGGAGACTGTTTGGGTGACGTGATTTTTATTTTTCCTCCAACTTGTTTGAACTTCATCAGACCCACGAGGGTTGTGACAAAATGGTTGTGTGTGTTTGTGTTGTGCGGTGTCTGTTGATGCAGCCTCCTTAGCTCACAGAGGCCCACTCAATTATTCATAAGGAGGAAAGGCTGTTGCTTTTGTCGCCCTTGTTGAGCATGGGAAGTTAATGCTGTGGTTGTGATATTTGTTGTCTTGTTTTGCAGAGAGGGTTCTACATGAGAGGTTACTTCAGGTATTAAAAGAGGAGCGTGTGCTTCATTAAAGATGTGTGCACTCGGCGTTGTGTCCTCGGTATTATTATTATTAGGTCACACAAAGTGCTGAGCTCTGCTTTTTTCCCAATAAGAAAGAAACTAACAAAGCATTATCTCCATCCCTGAATACAGGCCCATTAAACCCACAGGGTAGCAAATCACAGCAAAATATCATTCCCTTTTACACCATTAGCCGACGTGTCTTTGAATTTAATTTAGTGCTAGCACCATTAAAAATGACATATTACTCTGCAATGATAGCTAAATTAAGTCCTATCGATTCAGCTGTTGCATTAAAACTGTGCTGTGGCCATAGCTGGCAAGTGTTTGAGAGAGAGAGAGAACAAGAGAGCGAGAGTGTCTGAGAGCAGCGAGCTTCTCCAGGTCTGTTTGGTATCTCCTGGCAGCGTGTCTCACTGTGAGGAAGTAGAACCGCTCATTTTCTTCTCTTGGAACAACAACAGCCGGTCGAGAGCACCTAAATATATGATACACTCTGGCAGTCTGGGACGTTTACCTCCTTCCTACCCAGTTCGACAGAGGGTTGATGGGCTTTTCCCACATTAGTGATTTTACTCGGCGTATGCTGTGTTGTGACTACCAGGCCCTCGTGATGTATGAAGCACACCATGTGTTGATCAGTGAACACATGACAATCATGCATCCCCCTCAGAGCGGGGACACCTCCCCTGCGCTCACTCTGGAGGTCTAAAACCCACGCATGGGCCATTGTTCAGCCTTTCTTCGTGGCCCTCTTCTCCGAGCTCTTTATCTGATTGCCATCCGGCGAACAGCTGACGCTGAGAGCGCCTGGAGTGGGGCGGAGGGTCTGAAGGGCCTTGTGTGTTTCTGTCTGCTGTTTTCAGCTCCGAGCTGTTTGAGAACACAGCCCTCCTTCCCCAAAAAACGTAGCAGATAAAAGGGCCTCGCTCACAGGCAGCAGCAGCCTCGCCTCCGCGGCAGAACAAGCAGCACATCGGACACCCAGGGGAGCTCGGCAGCCGCTTGTCTTTATCCTCCGTTTCCCTGCAAACCTCCACGAGTCTCCAGGCACTCGTCTGTCTGTCCTCCCCAGTACAGCTCACTCTGACTGGGGCCCAGAGCAGGCGGCGGCTCCTCTCTGGCAGGAGCTGAGGGAACGAAGTTCATCAGGAACTGAAGTTAGACAAAATGGTAAAAAACGGTCTCTTTCTTGGAATATTCTGTGGCGTGTGCATTCCCCCGCCTCTGCTGCTTTTGTTTGTATGTATGTGTGTTGATGTGTGTTTTGAGAAAGGAATAGAAACCCCAGCGGGAACTGAGAAGTGGGCTGAGGTCTGTGGGAAGCCTCGGTGCAGGCCTGTTTGTTTGCCTTGGGCTCGGCTCAAGGGGCGCTTCTCTCGGCCCAGACGGCGGTGGGCTTACGTTCGCCAACCTTTTGTCGTCATGCTCAGGTGACAGATTACATTGGGTAAGACGAGCTGCATCAACGCTGTGAGAGACTGTTGGGAGTGTGCTGTGTGCTCCAGCCTCGGAGATGACGTGATCCGTCTGTCCTCTGCTGAGGAAGTTCCAGCTCCAGCCGGCCTTCATGTGGCCTGATAAAGCCTTTCCTGTTCAGTAGAGACCCTGTTTCCCCGTGTGCAGGGCAGTGGGAATGACCAGGAAGGAGAAGGAGAGAAAATAATCTGTGGATACAGGGAAGGAAAAACAAAAGACGCC